>NC_134691.1:158463980-158764662 GCF_050947455.1 Rhinoderma darwinii | reverse complement strand
TGTGCATAATGTGCGTACTTTGTGCATAATGTGCGTACTTTGTGCATAATGTGCGTACTTTGTGCATAATGTGCGTACTTTGTGCATAATGTGCGTACTTTGTGCATAATGTGCGTACTTTGTGCGTACTTTGTGCATAATGTGCGTACTTTGTGCATAATGTGCGTACTTTGTGCATAATGTGGTACTTTGTGCATAATGTGGTACTTTGTGTACTGTGCATACTTTGTGCATAATGTGCCTACTTTGTGCATAATGTGCGTACTTTGTGCATAATGTGGGTACTTTGTGCATAATGTGCGTACTTTGTGTACTTTGTGCATAATGTGTGTACTTTGTGCATAATGTGCGTACTTTGTGCATAATGTGGTACTTTGTGTACTGTGCATACTTTGTGCATAATGTGCGTACTTTGTGTACTTTGTGCATAATGTGCGTACTTTGTGCATAATGTGCCTACTTTGTGCATAATGTGCCTACTTTGTGTACTTTGTGCATAATGTGCGTACTTTGTGCATAATGTGCATAATGTGCGTACTTTGTGCATAATGTGCGTACTTTGTGCATAATGTGCGTACTTTGTGCATAATGTGCGTACTTTGTGCATAATGTGCGTACTTTGTGCATAATGTGCGTACTTTGTGCATAATGTGCGTACTTTGTGCATAATGTGGTACTTTGTGTACTGTGCGTACTTTGTGCATAATGTGCCTACTTTGTGTACTTTGTGCATAATGTGGTACTTTGTGTACTGTGCGTACTTTGTGCATAATGTGCATAATGTGCGTACTTTGTGCATAATGTGCCTACTTTGTGTACTGTGTGTACTTTGTGCATAATGTGCGTACTTTGTGCATAATGTGCGTACTTTGTGCATAATGTGCGTACTGTGTGTACTTTGTGCATAATGTGCCTACTTTGTGTACTAGTGTTTAGGTAGTGTTAGCAATAGTTACGGCGCGGCAGGGTGGTGGTGGAGAAGGGGGGCCCAAGTTTGGGTAACAGCCCAGGGCCCATGGTCTTCTTAATCCGCCACTGCTCCTACCTGTCTATGGGAAGGATGCATGCACCGCGCTCCATCAGCCCGTGCACCGCGCTCCATCAGGCCGCGGTGCACGCTGATATTGGTAGTTCTTTGATGGCCTGATAAGCATTGGCGGCAGTGGTGAGCGGCAGGGAGCATGGACTACATTTCCCATAACTCCCTGCATAGCCGCGCCGTCTGCAAGCACGCACCTGCGTCCCCTAGTGAAGCGGCATCTGCCTCCTCCCTTGTGTCTCCCTTGGACGTTAACGGTAGGAAGTATTCTATTCGTCGTTGGTTAGCAACAGCATTAAAACGTTATTATGTTATAAAAAAAAGAGTTCGGAGATTTGTTGTTCTTTAAAATTAAATACAAGTCAATGTGTGCACTTTATGTACAGTGAGACTATTTAATAAAGTTCAATTATTTATTACGCTGGGTGTGCCTGCTTGTATGTACCACTTTAAGTAGTAAATGCTTTAGTTCCCTATGGGTCTGAGCCTCTCTTTTTTGTTCATTTTCTGTAAGACCAACACTTTTAAAAGGGCCACTGACAGATACAATTGCTCCAGCGGTCACTTAGTACACAAAGGAGTGTTCCTCTCTGCTGCACTAAGCCACCGCTGGACCTAAACAATAATTCGCTGTAAAATAATAAAATAGATAATTGACATAACTGACAATGCGTTGTGTGACATGTCCAACATTCCAGCTTCTTTCTTCTGCGAATGCCTCAAAGCTGGCATTCTCTCAACATCAGGTGGGAAGAATGCCAGCTTCCAGTCATGCGCAGGAAAAAAGAAGAAGCCAGACTGCTGGACTGATGTCATGCATCGCAAGCTCACAATGTAAGTTATTTATTTAATTTTTTTACTGCTAATTACCATTGTTTCAGTCCAGTTGTGGCTTTATACAGCAGGGAGGAGCATTCCTTGCTGTACTAAGTGAACATTGGAGCGATTGATCTGTCAATGGCCCTTTAAACATATTGTACGGCTCTCGCGGAATTATATTTCAAAATATGTGGCGTTTACGGCTCTCTTAGCCAAAAAGGTTCCTGACCCCTGCGCTACACCAATGCCTCTACCCTGTGTCCGTCACTGCACTGGTTGCCCATACTGTTCAGAATTAATGTCAAACTTATTACTCTCACCCACAAAGCTCTTCACAGTGCTGCACCTCCTTACATCTCCCTCATCTCTGTATACCAGCCTACTCGCGCTCTACGTTCTGCCAACGACCTTAGATTAACATCTGCCATAATCCGAACCTCCCACTCCCGTCTCCAAGATTTTTCTCGTGCTGCACCAGTCCTCTGGAATGCACTACCCCAGACAATCAGATTAATTCCCAAAATTCCCGTTTTAGACGTGCCCTGAAAACACATTTTTAGACAGGCCTATAACCTTCCCTAATCTAATTCCTTTCCCTGGCCACCCCTTACATTAGTAATGAGGCCCCTTCATTCAGCGGTATCCCCCCACACTCCCTGCACCCTAAAACACTTCATGTCTGTCATACACAGATACTGGCTGGTGACCGGCTCATGCAGCTTTGTGTGTACTACCCCATATGTATAAAAGATGGCTGGACCATTGTACTTCAGCATTTTTTACACTTTGTGTCTCCCTTATTTCCTCATAGATTGTAAGCTCTTGCGAGCAGAGTCCTTACTCCTCGTTAGAATTGTAATTTAGTTTTGTCAATATGTAATGTCTGATTTTGTCTGTACAATGTACCCCCTGAACTGTTAAAGTGCTGCGAAATATGTTGGCGCTATATAAATAAAATGTATTACTATATTAACCCTCCCCCATCCTAACTGGTCATCCACTGAGGGGTTGTCCAGGCATCAGGCTGTTTTCTATACTGATGACCTATCCACAGGATAGGTCATCAGTATGAATGGTGGTGGTCCAATCCGCTGTCTCCGGGCACCGGATATTATGCAGTGGCCAGTGTCAGGAAGCAGATGGCTCCATACACTGTATAGCGGTTGTGCTGCAGAAATACAACTCTTCTCCTGTTCACTTGAATAGGAGCAGAGCTGCAGTACTACAACACAGTAGCTATACGGTGATCGGAGCCTTCTGCTTCTGGCACAAACATCTGATGCCGGAGGCAGCTGGAATAGCAGATCGGTGCAGAGGATCCCGTGGATAGATCATCAGTATGAAAAAACACCACGTGCATGGATAACCCATTTAGGGTAGGAACACACAGAGCGAAATCAGCACAAATACGCTGCGTAGAACTGTGAATTCAGTCTGAAAAACAACACCAAGTTGTGGTGCGGTTCTTCGGGTGGCATGTCCGCTGTGGAAATCCCACAGCAGTAACAAAAAAAAGATTTCAACTTACCATGGCAACGCGTCTCTCGAGCGTTGCGCGCAGCCCGGCCTCCTGTGATAACGCTGTAGTCCATGTGACCGCTGCAGTCTTTGATTGGCCGCAGTAGTCACGTGAGATGAAACGTCATCCCAGGAGGCCGGGCTGCGCTCAGAAGAGAAGATTGCATCGCTAGGACTACTGCAGGGGGTAAGTATGAAGCTTATTTATTATTTTCAAAGTAAAAAATTTATTTTTTTTCATTTACGATTTTTATGGTGGAATCGCAGCGTTTCCGCCGCAAAAGTCACAACACATAGCACTTTGTTGCAGGTTTTACCACCTCATTGAATTCAATAGGGAAAATCTGCAACAGAAGAGCAGTGATTCCACATGCTGCGGCGTAAAAAACCGCACCGCAGTCAATTTCTATTTTTGGGCGGATTTTTTCTGCTGTGTGGGGACGAGAGTTCAGATCTCATCCACACTGCTGCTACTTTATTACGCTGCAGATTTTTCGCAATTAAATCTGTTGCGGAAATCTGCAGTGTTTACGCTGTGTGTGTTCCTACCCTTAAAGAGGCTCTGTCACCACATTATAAGTGCCCTGTCTCCTACATAAGGAGATGGGCGCTGTAATGTAGGTGACAGTAATGCTTTTTATTTTTAAAAAAAACGATCTTTTTTCACAACGTTAGGAGCGATTTTGGTTTATGCTAATGTGCTTTCTTAATGCCCAAGTGGGCGTACTTTTACTTTCGACCAAGTGGGCGTTGTACAGAGGAGTGCATGACGCTGACCAATCAGCATCATGCACTCCTCTCCATTCATTTACACTGCACTAGTGATATAGATATATCACTATGTGCAGCCTCATACACAAGCCCTAACATTACTACAGTGTCCTGATAATGAATACACATGACCATCCAGCCTGGACGTCATGTGTATTCAGAATCCTGACACTTCTGAATCTTTTTTTGTGAGATTCTGGCAAGTGAAACCAAATCTCGTTTAGCTCCGAGATCTCGCGAGATTTCGTATCCGTTGCTGGAATCTCACAAAAAAGATTCAGAAGTGTCAGGATTCTGAGTACACATGACGTCCAGGCTGGATGGTCATGTGTATTCATTATCAGGACACTGTAGTAATGTTAGGGCTTGTGTATGAGGCTGCACATAGTGATATAACTATATCGCTAGTGCAGTGTAAATGAATGGAGAGGAGTGCATGATGCCGATTGGTCAGCGTCATGCACTCCTCTGTACAACACCCACTTGGTCGAAAGTAAAAGTACGCCCACTTGGGCATTAAGAAAGCTCATTAGCATAAACCAAAATCGCTCCTAACGTTGTGAAAAAAAGATAGTTTTTTTAAAATAAAAAGCATTACTGTCACCTACATTACAGCGCCGATCTCCTTATGTAGGAGACAGGGCACTTATAATGTGGTGACAGAGCCTCTTTAACGACCAGCCTATTTTAGACCTTAATGACCAAGCCATTTTTTTACGTTTTTTCCATCGCCTCATTCAAAGAGCTATAGCCTTTTCATTTTTGCGTCGACAGATGTATAAGGTCTTGTTTTTTGCGGGACAAGTTGTAATTTTTAATAGCACCATTTTGGGGTACATGGAACTTATTGATTAACTTTTATTAACTTTTTTTGGGGGGGAGGGGGAATAGGAAAAAACAGCAATTTCGACACACTTTTTTGCGTCCTAAATTTACGCCGTTTACCGTGTGGTATAAATAACAATAACTTTATTCAGTGGGTTGTTGCGATTGCATTGATACCAGATTTATATAGTTTTTGTATGTTTTACTACTTTTACACAGTGAAAACTTTTTTTTCAAAATTATTTGTTTTTGTGTCTCCATATTTGAAGAGCCGTAACGTTTTTATTTTTTCGCCAATGCAATTGTAGGAGGGCTTTTTTTTTTGCGGGACGAATTGTAGTTTTTATCGGTACCATTTTGGAGTAGATGCGACTTTTTGATCACTTTATCACTTTTTTTTTTAAGGCTGGATTGTTGGAGGTTTTTTTATATTATTTTTTACAATGTTCACCGTACTGGTTAAATGATGTAATAACTTTATAGTCGGGGTCGTTACGAACGCGGCGATACCAAATGTGGAACTTTTTTATTTTGTTTGTTAATAATAAAGCAGTTTGTAAGGGGGAAAAGTTGGGGTTTTCATTTTTTTTTCACTTTTTATTAAACTTTTTTTTAAACTTTTTTACTAGTCCCACTAGGGGACTTCACTATGCGATTATACGATCGCATTTATAATACACAGCAATACTTCTGTATTGCAGTGTATTATGCCTGTCCGTGTAAAACAGACAGGCATCTGCTAGGCCATGCTTCCGGCATGATCTAGCAGGCATTCATTACAGGCAGACCTGGGGGCCTTTATTAGGCCCTCGGCTGCCATGGGAGAAACAGACACTCGGCAATCTTATCGCCGGGTGTCAGTAGGATGAGAGGGAGCTCCCTCCCTCTCTCCAAAACCACTCAGATGCGGTGCATGCTATTCAGCACCGCATCTGAGGGGTTAAATGGGTGAGATCGATACGAATATCGATCTCACCCGGTCGAGCAGGGACGCCCCCATCCCTCAACTACCTCTGGCAGCTGAGAGCAGGGAGATTTGACAGCTCCCTGCTCTGTTTACTTATTCCGATGCCGCGACGTAAAAAGTCTATTGCATCGGAATAAGGCCCGTTAGTGACCGACGTAAAAACACTATGGAGCGGTCACTAACGGGTTAAAGCTAAATCAATCTCAAGACAGACTCACTGAGGGATCAGGTTACAGCTGCTCATAGAAGTCTATGGAAAGGTGAGGGAGAAGGAGGGAGCAGGAACACAGATAGAGACACAAAGAAGGGCTGCAGGTAAATGTTATACCGCAACCCAGGGCTGGATTCTCAGCTACACTGCTCATTACTTCTGTAGAATTTCCTCCACGCTGCTGCAGCTTCTATACGGTTTGTTCACACAGTGCAGATTTTGCATGTATTTAAGCCAAAATCAGGAACAAAACCTAAAACAGAAGAAATATATAAAGAAAGGCCTTAAAGGGTCTCCTCTTCTGGATCTGGCTTAAAAATTGCATGCAAAATCTGCAGCAAATCTGCACTGTGTGAACAAGTCCTGTACTCCACCTGCTAGCCCAGAGAAAACTGAGAATTAAAAATAAAGCCTGCAGAGGGAAAGACTGCAAAAAAATGCAGAATACAAGTCCTATAATGGCCAGAAATAGTTATTCCTCATGTACACACAACAGCTTATTCTGAAATGTCACCTAAAATTACAGGTACGCTTTAAGCTTATTAAAACTAAAATTGACAAACATGAAGAGCAAAAAAATGCCCACTGAAAGAATCAGATATGAGAGAACTGTGCCACCGAGACAAAAGATCGCCAGTGGCACAAAACCAGTAGGCACCATGCTTGTCCCCATGCTTTAGTCCTTTTTATGCTTTGTGGTCAATTTGTACAGGCGACTTTCTATAGGATCTACTGTCTCCAAGAATTCTTGCTGATCTCTAAAATTTCAGGCCTGTTGGCAATGTGACAGCTGCCATGTGACCACACTTTCGCTGTTCTTCATAGTCAGAGTATTCACCCATAGGTAGTTGTTGTCCCACGGTCAGGTGTGGACAACAAAAACTGAATACGGTGTCCACAAGGGGTGTGGGAGTTGGGCTCAAAAGTAGTACCAAGCATAAATCGATATTAAACCAAGAGAGTCTTTTTAGGGTACGAACACACACTGTGGATTTTCCACACCGGATTCATTGTGGAAAATCTGCAGCGTATTACAGTAGCAGCAGTGCGGGTGAGATTTCAGCAAATCTCGTCCCCCCACAACAGAAAAAAGCAGCTAAAAAAACGCTAATAAATTGATCTGCGGTGCGGTTTCTTCAGCCGCAGTATGTAAATTAATGCTGCGGAATCGCAGCCTTTCCATTGCACGTTTTCCCCATTGTTGTGGGATAAGGCATCCCATTCCATACAAAGTAGTGTGTGTTGCGACATTTGCGGCAGAATAACAGCGATGACGTCAGAGTGCCGGCCTCCTGGGATGACGTTACATCCCATCTGACCGCCGCTGAAGCCAATCACAGGCTGCAGTGGTCACATGGGCTGCAGCATCATCCAGGGAGGCTCGACCGGACTGAATAGGAGGAACGCGTCACCATAACGACCTATGTAAGTATGAGCGTTTTTTACTGCTGCTTTCCGCAGCGGACATTCCCTCCGAAAAAATGAACCACAATGTGGTGAGGTTTTCGGAAAGAGTGTACTGCGGGTCCAATGTGGGATACGCTGCGTGGTTTTTACGCAACATATATATCCCGTGGGAACATGCTTAAAATTATACAGCGTTTAAGACCTAGAACCCACATTCCGTTTGAAAAACAGCGCCAGTGCAGCTTTTCGGACGGAATTTCCACTGCGGAAAGCAGTGCTTTAAAAAAATAAAATAAATTCACACTTACCCCGATTTGTAGTCATGGCCTCTTGGCATTACGCTGCAGCAGTCACATGGGATAAAATATCATCCCAGGAGGCCGGCGTAGCTATGACAATGCCCGGGGGTAAATAGAACCTTTTTTTTTATTCATTCTAAACCAAAATAAAATCGCAGCATTTCCGCCACAAAAGTCGCAACACTTGGCTATTTGAATTCAATGGGCAAAACCCGCAACAGAAAAGCAACGAAAACGCATAAATCCGCACCGAACGTCAAATTATGGACATTTTTGTTGGGGGGGGGGGGGGGGGGGGGGTTTCCGCAGTGTGGGCATGAGAATTTTGTGAGATACATTTAAAAAAAAAATATTAAGTGCTTGCACAGACACGAAAAACGCATGCCACACGCCACGCACACGGTCAAGAAATGTAGGAAAAAACGCATCTTTTTTACACGCACAAATCAGACACGCACAAACTTCAGTTGTCGAAATTACGCTATGTGGGAACATGGCCTTAGAATGTTCCCACGGGTTCGGTTTTGCTGAAGAATTTCCAACCTGATTTTCAATTCAGAAATTCTGAAACTTTTATAGTAGAATCATTGTGGATGAGATTTTATCAAATCTCATCCGCACGCTGCAGAAAAATTCTGTACAAAAGACGTGCATAAATTGACCTGTGGTGCGGATTATAAATCCGCAGCACATCAATTTATGTTGCAGAAAGGCAGCACATTTGTCGCATAACTTCACTATTGAGTTCAATGGAGAAGTCAAATTCCACAACAAATTCAAATAGTTGCGGATTTTGCTGCGATTACCAATCTGGTGTGACTATTAGGACTGATTTTTCTGCGGGTTCTTGGTCGCATGCACTGTGGACTTATCTGCAGCATATCCGAATCGTGGGAATATACTTAAAAGTGGTTGTCATGTGCGGACAATCCCTTTTGTTGCTCTACTTTTTATGGCGTGTTAATCTCCGCATAATTTTGTAGCCTACAGCTGTACTGTACGTTGTAGAAAGCCTCGACATGTAAAACTATGGTGTCCATTTTAAACACAAACATTGCTGTAACTACAAAACACCCAAAATACAGAAACAGGTTGTAGTAGATGTTCCCACATTTTGGTGGCATTTCAGATATTGAAATGTGGCTGTAATCTTACTAGTCACTCATTAAGAAGTATTTCTACACATAGAAAATTAATTCCCAAGAGAAGACGACCTCTTCCTAATGTTTTCTAAAACATTTCTTAAATCAAGCTACTTCAAGAAGAATGGATTTCCAGCAAAACGTAATTAATATTTTTAATTCATTCAAAAAAAGGTCAAGCTCACAGAGACTGGTCTTGACAACACAGCTTAAAAATAAATAAATAAAATTAATTCTAACATTCAACATTTTACAAACATGAGACTTTAGAAGAAACATAAGGCTATGTTCACACGGGGTATTTTGCCGAGTTTTTTGACGCGGAAACCGCGTCGCAAACCTCTGCAAAAACGGCCCGAGAACACCTCCCATTGATTTCAATGGGAGGCATCGGCGTCTTTTTCCCGCGAGCAGTAAAACTGCCTCGCGGGAAAAAGAAGCGACATGCCCTATCTTCGGGCGCTTCCGCCTCTGACCTCCCATTGACTTCAATGGGAGGCAGGAGAAAGCGTATTTCTCGCTGTTTTATGCCCGCGGCGCTCAATGGCCGCGGGCGAAAAACGGCGCGATAATCGCCGCGAAAATCGGCGTGCAGGGAGAGGAATATCTGCCTCAAAATTCCAAACGGAATTTTGAGGCAGATATTCCTCCCCCAAAATACTCCGTGTGAACATAGCCTAAGGCTACATCAAGACGAGCGTGTCAGATTTGTGCGCGTAAAAAAGATTCGTTTTTTTCCTACATTTCTTGACCATGTGCGTTGCTGCTTTTTAATGTATCTGATGCGTGGAACACGGACAGCACATGGATGTCGTCCATGTGCTGTCCGTGGTTTTCACACACCCATTGACTTCAGTGATGTCTGGGGCTTCCCGAGAGCCGGAGTCCCGGGCAGGGCACTAGTATAGGCTCTGCTCCAGGACTCTGGGGAAGCCCCTGACATCACTGTGCATATTTGAACAGTGATGTCAGGAGCAGAGCTGGAGTCCCATGAAGAGAGCTACTAGCACTTTGCCCGGGATTCCAGCTCTGGGGTTGCCCCTGATATCTCTGTCCACAGGAGCAGAGCTGGAATCCAATCCCATGTAGAGTGCTAGAAGCGGCTCTGCTCCGAGACTCCAGCTCTGGGCAAGCCCCTGACATCAATGTCCATATATGGACACGGAGGTCTGTGGCTTCCCCAGAGTTTCGGAGCAACGCTTATACTAGTGCTCCGCTCTGGGACACCCGCTCAGGGGTTGCCCCTGACATCACATTGCGGTCCAGGAGAAACCCCTGACGTCACGGTCTATGAACAGTGACGTCAGGGGCTCCTCCAGAAGGATAATCTCCGGCCAAAGCATCAGCAACGCTCTGGCTGGGGGATTACATTCCTAGAGGGAGCCCCAATGGAGCTATCTACTGGGGGGGGGGGGGGGGGGCGGCACCATCTACAAAGGGTGTGTGTGGCAGTATCTACAGAGGGCACTGTGGAAGTATCTAGGGGGTGGCATCTACAGAGAGCACTGTGGCACTATCTACAGAGGGCTCTGTAGCACTATCTACGGAGGGGCTACCCAATCTAGACATTCGTGTGTCTGCCAAACGCTGCCAACTGAGCTGCCGGTCTGCATTTAGCGATACTTAAACTAGATTGTTAAAATAAGAACGTGGGGAAAAAAAACTTGCAAATTTCCGTAAATTTAAACCTAGCGGTATGGTTATAGTAATGTAGTATTGTTATAGTACTTCAAGTAAATAATTAATTTACAATAAATTTGTGTTGTATCAAATTTGAAAGTAACGCGGCCCGTGAATTTCCCTTTTTTTCTATATGTAGACCACTTACCCAGCCGAGTTTGAGATCCCTGATGTATTTTTTCTCTGAGAAATCTGGGTGAGGCAAGTTCACACGCTGCAGATTTGTCACAGAAAATGAGCTTCATTTATCTGAATGTTTCTGCAGCAGGAGCATGGATAGAATTCTGCAAGCCGCATTCAGATGAATCTGTACCTCTTCTGTGTTTAGCATCCACTTCTGGTTTTGGCTTACAAATACTGACCAAAATACAGTCGTGTAAAAAAGACCTTAGGGTGCATTCACATGCTGCAGATTTTGTTGCAGAAATTCCTGACTGAAAATCAGTTCCTTTCCCCTGAATGGAACTTGCAGAAATCCACATGCTTTCAGCAGAAACAAACCCATTCAAATGAATGGAACGGATTTTCAGTCGCAAACACGTCTGCAACAAAATATTCCGCGTGTGAATTAACCCATACAGCGTGTTTGGTGAAAAAAAAACCAGCATGTATGCAAAATGTATCCAAAAGACTCCATTCACCCAACAGAGGGCAAAAGAGTGTCCCTTTAGCTTTCGCCGGGCTGGTATAGGACGGTAGATTTTTTTTACTATAAAGAGTAGTCTGCTACATTTTTCTATTCAGAGGCATCCTGCAAAGAAGAAGTATACAGCGCGGTATACATTTCTTTAACATGGGAGCCTGAAAATGCAAGTGCCGTGTGTTTACTCAGGTTGGCAGATTTACCATTCATGACTGCTGGAAAGATGGGAGCCAAGAGCCAATATAGAGAACTACATGGGAGCCTGAAAATGCAAGTGCCATATGATGACTCAAGTTATCTTTGCATATATGCAATAACAGGTGGAGGCACGAATGGTCCACTAAATGGTCTAAAAAGGTCATTCTGGGGGTTGGAAAGTAGTTTACCATAGGATATCCCCTCAGAGTAGGAGAAAGGGGTCATGACTCATAGCCTTGAAGCCAGGACTTCTAACAAAAGTCCCGCTTCTAAGGAGTCATGGGATCGGAAATCACTTCCACTGGACCCCCTGACTGATTATGGTGGTTGTTTAGTGGGTAAGATTACATTTTAATAGAACATTATACAGATGACCTGAAAGGGTGGCAGTCTGCAGTCTGTAAGAGCTTCTACATTACACTGCCATCTGCTAGTGATCTGTCCACATACCTGGAATAGTTGACTTTCCATGATGCCAGCAATTATACAGCTCATTAAACTGTCACTTTCATGAATATATTTTGCTCTAGACTCCCAGCCGTGGTTTTTCGTAAGAAAATTGCCCTTCCTCATTGACAATATAAAAAGCATTCCCCCCTAAAAACAAAGCATCACCAGAAGATATAAATCCTTTGGTTGTCCTAATTTTATAAACACCTAGATCACCCATCTTTTCTTTCCTAAAGTTGGCACATTTGTACAGTGTCTCTGTATCACGGCATAGATTGGCAGAATTACCACTCAGAACTCCTGGGAAGATGGGAAACAACTGGTCACTCCGCTTTCGCACACAGAGCACCAAGAACAGGCCCAGTAGAATGGTTGACAACTTACTGACACGTTTACTGGGGATTTTGAATCTTAGCGGGAGATGATCTTTGTCATATAGGGTTAGCTTGTCTATTTTTTCATAGCATCTCAAATGTGATCAGAGGGGATCTGGCCACTTATTACAAGAAAGGAGTCCTGTTCTTGGCGGAGAAGTGGCCATGAAATGACATTTCCCATTCATTACAGTGGCGTGACTGTAGCCAATTCTCCACCAAGATTGTTTCCCTGGGGGTGTCTGTTCATTCTTGGAGTCAGTGGGGGTCCCAGCACTTGAACAACCATCCATCGTACTTATAGGTCTAATTGACATCCTATAAAGACAGAACCCCCCCCCCCCCCTTTATTACAGCCAGAATATTATACAGAAGAGCTCCTAGGTGATCTCCCAATGAGCTGGCATCCCCTTATCTCCGGCCACTGTACAGAGTGATGTATGATATTGATATATACTGTATACGCCTCATATGTAACCTGCAGCCAGGATTTATGTAGAAAGTGGCAGGAAATGTCTCAGGGCAGTTGGAAAAAAAGTGCTAATACTTGCAGCGTATGAATAGACCAGACATCTATTTTTATGTAGTTTTGATTCTGCAAAAGCCTATGAAATGTAGGACAGCAGGACTCCGCATAAGCCACATTCTATCTAGACATAATGTCGCGAGGCATAGACATATTTGCGCCTTTCTTACCTTGCTGACCACGTTCTGGACAAGTCCGGCATGGATCTGATAGGTCCACTCGTGGCAAAGGCATGTATCGTTGTTGTGGGGAAACATGCCAATGGCAGGTGACGGGGTAGTGGGCAGCTGGGATGGTGGCAGCATGAGCATCACCTCAGGGCTCGGGGAGCTGTCATTCCCCAGCTGCAGGGCGCTCTTCTTCCCGGACAGGCTGCCGTTCGTCTTGCACCACTTGTCAGGTTGGTCCAGCAGGAAGAAGTCCGAGAACTGGCTGAAGGAAAGTAACAGCGCGGGGATGCAGGTGAGCAGCACCAGCCGCCTCTGGTAAGTGCCCAGCCCACCCAAAAAGGGCAGCACGGAGCCATCATAGTCCAGCAGCAGGTGGTTGTACCGGGAGCCCTGCTGAGCCGGGGATGCGGGGGCTGCAGGGAGGTCTTCTGACGGGAGGACAGTAGCGCTGGAGGCCGGCAGCACGGAGCCATTCTCCTCGGCCTCCGGTTGTCTCATCCAACCGGATTCAGGATCTCCGTCTGTAGCCATAATGCCGCCTCCTTCCCGGGGCGGTCAGTGGCCACATGCAACCATTAACCTGCGGTCAATGTGGTCTATGAGCCTCAAGTCCCGCCTGGTGTTAGAGACCTTCAGTGCCCACTACGAGGGTACAGGCGTCTCCAGTCGCCGCCGCATGGGTCTCTGCTCGTCACAATAGCCCAGCGCTGTTCTCCCAGGTGGATCCTGCCCTCTGGGTTATATGGGCCGTGGGCGCAGGTAAGCAGCGATAAATAAGCCACTGTATCCAGTACTGGGAATATAACAACACAACCACCACCTGGCAGCCCGTGTGCCCAATGCCGCAGCAACTGCCCCCTCCTCCTGCTCAGCTACAAGAAAAGGGCGCTGCTATGAAGAGCCGCCAGTCTCCTCATGATAAGAATATAATAGAAGAGCCGATAATAGTCGCCGGGACACACGTGACCCCGCAGAAAATGTGGCGTCTCTTGTCCTCAGCAGCAGAGACTGGCAGCACAGGGATGGACGCACAATAAATCCCCTCCTCCTAGAGCCCGGACACGACGAGTATCACCCGACCGGTTCAGTCAGTGCTGCCTGGCAGCCTCCGCATTACACGACAGCTCTTCCCTCTCTCCTTCCCTAATTACCGCCCCCGGAAGTATCGAGGATTCTACAAAAGCCAACCTGCAGCGCCGGCTCTGGGCGAGACCTCCCCCGGGAGGCATCAGGTAGCAGCGGCGGCGGTGGCGATGCTACAGGGAGAGGGAGGTGGATTGTCGCTGAGGTGAAATAATCCCCGGGATATACATATAGAACTCATGTGTACATACGGGAACCAACAGCCCTCACTATCCCAGGGACACCTTCATATTGTACCTGGGATTATGGCGCTCATATACTACAGTGCGCAGATAAAACCTCCATACAGTGCCCGTGTCATTTATCAGTCTGTACCCCAATTCTCACACTGGTTTCCACTCAACACATTGGCCACATAACTAAAATGACCGCTATTGTAAATATAGTAATGGTATAGAGTGCCCAAGCGATTGTGCCAGTGAGTGCCCAAACTGCAATAATAAAATAATAAAAATGTTCAGTTATAACATTCAACCCACTGACAGGTGAAGCGATAACATAACCATCTTGTTACAATATATAATATATGTGTGTGTATGTATGTATATATATATATATATATATATATATATATATATATATATATTATGCAGCAAGTGAACTATCAGTTCTTGAAATTGATGTGGTCGAAGGAGGAAAAATTGGCAAATGAGCGTAAGCATCTGGGTGACTAACCACTGTCGCAGCCATTTTTGTTTTTTTCATTTTCGTTTTTTAATTTTTGTTTTTTCCACCCCACCTTCCAAAAACCATAACTTTTTTTTATTTTTCCATAGAATTAGCGCAGTTGCACACGACCAAGTGCCACTCGGCTGTTTTTCACTGCATCCGAGTGGCACCCGATAATTTTCACGGACTCATTCACTTCAGCGGGTGAATCGGGTCCATGAAAACTGACCAGACTCTCCGATCTGTGGAAAGACCAGACATGTCCTATCTTTCCACGGATCAGTGACGGGACCCGGCCGGCACACAACAGTCGTGTCCATTAGGCCTTAGCCGTATGAGGGCTTATACTGGAAAAATGGGAAAAAAATTGTGAGGTGAAATGTGAAAAAAAATTGTGATTCCTCCATTGTTTTTTAGATACATTTTTACGCCGTTCTCTGTGCAGTAAAAACAACATGTTACTTTTAGGCCTGATTGACACGAACATTGTAGACGTCCGTGTGCTGTGCGTGAAAACAACGGACACAACACCGACCTATGCAACTCAATGTGGCTATTCAGACATGCGCGATTTTTCACTCAGCGTGTTTCCGTTTCGTGAAACTCGCTGCATGTCCTATTCTGCTGCGGACGTCATCCGTGTGCTGTCCGTGATTCACACACCAGTTGGTAAAGAAAGGCTGAGAAAAATATCGAAAACTGATGGCACACAGAACTGCAGGAAAAACGCTGCATTTTTTGTGGACGCAACACGGTCATGTTCGTGAGAATCTGGCGTTTTTCTGCAGGTCAATACAATTATAGGGATACCGCATTTACATAGTTATTTTATGTTTTACTACTTTTACAAAAAAAAAATAGATGTTAAAAAAGAGAATTTGTTTTTTGTTGCCATATTCTGAGAGCCGTAACTTTTTTATTTTTCCGTCGATTGAGCGGTGTGAGGGCTTGTTTTTTGCGGGGCACGCTGTAGTTTTTATTGCTACTATTTTTGATTACATGAGACTTTGTGATCACTTTTTATTCCATGTTTTGTGGGAGATGAGGTGACCAAAAACATCAATTCTGGTATTAAAAAAAAAATAATTAGTTTTTGCCGCAATCAATGGAGCTGTTGACTGCGCTATTGTTTCCGCAAAAAAAACGGAAACCTTACAGAACAGAGACAAACGGAAGCATTGCCATTGAAATCAATAATAACGCTAACGGAAACTCATGGTTTCTGTTTGCCTTTCCATTGATGGGCTCCTCCGACGGAAAGGATTGACGGAACCCATCAACGGAAACCGAACGCTGATGTGAACAGGCCCCAAGAAATGACTAAATGTACCATTTTCTGTTATTTAGGTTTTATATTATGTTTATTTAAATAATTATAATATTTGAGTTACTTCTTTTTTTACACAAGCAAGTTTATTACACAGTCAGAGTTCATGACTTGGCATGAAATGAAGTGAAACTACTGGGTCATGCATTTTAACTATGACAAAGTTTTCTGGGCTTTTTAAGGTCAGTCATTTGTGTTTGTGGCTGTTGGTGCTGACTTCTTCACAAGTTCTATCAGCATCAGAAAACCACGATCCCAGCTGGCATGAGATTATAAACCGCTCACTCTGCATGTTTTATTGCATAAGATTTGTGTTGCAGGTTCCATCAAACAAGACTTTCCTGTGGAGAGACAAAACACTGCTCTGTATGAACACCAGGCATGTGAGGCTGTTTATACCACAACCAAATCAGCAACCTAGTAACGAGTCTGAGACAGCCATGTACAAGTGGAAAATGTAAACCTAGTTATTCTCTATAAGGAGTTCACACGGGGCGGATACGCTGCGTAAGAGCACGAAGCGTATCCACCCTGTGCGCTGCAGGGAATTCCGGGCGAAAAACCGCACCAAATTGTGATGCATCACTTAGCCGGCCTCCTGCGATGACGTCTGTGATTGGCTGAAGCGGCGGTCACCTGGGATGGAGCATCATCCCAGGAGGCCCGCCCTCTGACGTCATCCAGGCCGGCCTCCCAGGATGATGTTTCATCCCGTGTAACCGCCGCTACAGCCTGTGATTGGCTGCAGCGATCACATGGGATGAAAAGTCATCCCAGGAGGCCGACCTGGAGGAAGAAACACAGACTGCTGGGTAAGTATAAGATTATTTTTTTTATGAATTGCGTTTTTTGCGGTGGAATTGACATGCTGCAGAATAAAATTCCGCATGCAGGTCAATTTCTGAGCGTTTTTTCCGCTCAGTAATTAAGCAGCGTGTGGATGAGATTTGTTTTATATCATCCACCTTGCTGCTACTGTATTTGCTGCAACGAATACGGTAGCAGAAAATTTGCAGTATTTATCCTACTTGTGAACTGACCGTAGGGCCTCAAAAAACGCATCAAAAATTGCTGCAGAACCGCACACGGTTTTTCCAGGATTTGTTCCGGTTTCTAATGCGGTTTTTGCGTGTGCGGTTTTTACAGGTGAAACTTGTAAAACAAATGTGTTAAACAAGTAAGAACCGCACAGGCAAAAACCACATTGCAATTCGCGGTAAAACCATGTGGGTTTTTGCTGCGATTTTTGCTGCATTTTTTACCGCACAGCCAATAACGCCTCATTTAAATCCACCCTAAGTCTTCACATATCGTTTTTTTGCATCATTTTTATTTATTTTATTAAAAAAAAGCCAGCTTTTTTTTAATGATGAATTTCGTTTTATGGCTGTTTTTGTGGTGTCTTTTCAAAGCAGTGTGCTTCGTTTTTCACATTGCAAATTTTGTCATTCAAAGATCATTTGATTCAGCGATTCCACTTTGCAACAAATGATTTATTCAGAAAAAAATGCATAATTAACGCAAGACACATGCATTTTTTTGATAAGGCAAAAAAACTAAAAAAATATTCAGGTCTATGGGAGAAAAGCTCCAATAAGGGCTCATTCAGACGAACGTATTATACGTCCATGTGCTGTCCGTTGAAATAACTGACAGCACACGGACCAATGCAAATCCATAGGGCTATTCAGACATGTATGATTTTTCACTCAGCGTGTGTCCGTTGTGTGAAACTCACTGCATGTCCTATTTTGGTCCATTTTTTGCGAACCTTGTCGCCCATTGAAGTCTATGGGTGCGTGAAAAACATGGACAGCACACGGACGACATCTGTGTGCTGTCCGTGTTTCACGCATCGGTTGCTAAAGAAATGCAGAGAAAATATATTTTTAAAAAAAAGGCAGTTCTTGCAGAGGAGAAACACGGATGTGAAAAACTGATGCCACACGGAAAGCACACGGAAATTGAATGCATGAAATACTGTCCGTTTTTTGCAGACGCAAAATGGACACCTTCGTCTGAATGAGGCTTAACTGGCTGAAGAAAGCCAAACCGACCGCATGTTATGATTGGGGAAAAAAGCCACTGACCCAGAAAATGCAAGAAAAAAGATTAGAAAACACCACCAAAAAAACACTGCACTGTTTATAGTGCGTTTAATATTTCCCTGCTGATTTCTAGCTAACATCTGGTCATAGCGTTTTTTTGCTGAGAAAAACGCAGCAAAAAACTACAAGAAACGTGGCGCTTTTCCTAAAAACGTTGTGTCAAAGGATCCTATGGCCAGGAACACACAGTTTTGATGCAATTTTTGTGGCAGTTTTTGACTCTGTTTTTTTTAAGCCAAAGCCAGAAGTGGACCAAAAAGGAAGAAAGGGTATAAAGAAAAGAAATGCACCTTTTTTCTTTTGTGTCCATACTGTGTTAGGTTAAAAAAAAATGAGCCAAAAATTGCCCCCAAAACTGCATAAAAAATGTGTGTGTTATCCCGGCCTTAAGAGGATTCATATTATAAATAGTGTTTATAGGTTACAGTTCTGGTAATTGTTTAATTCACATATGAAGGTTCCAGGCTAAAAAAACAAACCCGTACAACAAATTGGCATGAATTAATTGCAGTGTATACACAATTTGTCTTACATTATTATGATTTTTTTTTATGTATATATGTCTTTTATGTTGTTTTCGCTATCAAAATTTAAGGCTCTGTTCACATTTGCATTCGTTTTTCTCTTGTCAGGTTTTCATTGCTCTTTGATGGTCAGAATAGCTTCACATCCTGCACTATTTTCTCCAGTAAGAAGTTATGACAGACATCAATATGATCAGAGCCTAAGGCAATGTGCTTCCTATATCTAATTTGCACATTAGGGTGTGTTTACATGAGGTGAAACCGCATTCTTGGCAACGATTTTTGCAAAATTGCAGCAAAAAACACAATTTGACTGTGATATATGAACACAAGCTTAGAAGGAAAAACATAGACTCAAAAAGCCATAAATGTAACCAATGCAAAAAAAAAACCAACACAATACTTCACTTTTACACATGTCCCGACATGTTTTTGAGATATAATAGATGTCATTGGGAGTCTGTGAGCTGGGACCCCCACCAGTTGGTAGAATAAAAGGGCCTGTGGTGCTCAAAGATCTCTGGTTTCTGTGAATAGGTTGTTGCTTGAAAGAGTGCTGTGGACCCCTTTGTTCTAGTAACCATAACTCACAGACCACCATTGATATCATCTTCTAACATGTCTCAAATACATGTCACGCAGTGTATTATGGCTGTTTTCACACACCGTTTTCAAATGGTGATTTTTGTCGCATTTTTGTGAAAATCACGTAAAAAAAATAATTAATCGTGTGAATAAGGCAAACCTTCACTGTAGAAAAATATATTCATACCATTTAAAGAAGACCTGGCTGCTCTTCTGACATGTCTTTTAGGAAATACTTGTCTTCTCAGTAAAATAACTATTGTTAAGCAGCTTTCTAACGCCTAATGCCCACAACCATGGTGTGCCGGCCGGGTCCCGTCAGTGATCCGTGGAAAGATAGGACATGTCTGGCCTAAAGTGAATGGGTCCGTGAAAACTATCGAATGCTACTCCGATGCCGCGAAAAATGGCCCGAGTGGCACTTAGTCGTGTGCAACTGCACTTAGAACTCTGCATTATACCAGCGGATTGTGTCCAGCCAGTGCTGACAATGTCAGGCTGTGTAGGAACACAATTTATTGACAAGGAGAATGGGAAAACCCAGTTGCCAATTTATTCATTTATTTCTAGGATGAATTAGGCTGTGTTCACATTCTGCTGAAGGGTTCCGTCTGAGGTTTCCGTCGGGTTAACCCCTCAACAGAAAGGCAAACGGAAACCTAAGCTTCTATTTGCATCACCATTGATATCAATGGTGACGGAAACATTGCTAAAGGTTTCCGTTTGTCACCGTTGTAACAGGCGTTTTCGACTGCACTACTGATTCCGTCAAGACAACCCTGTCACAACGGTGACAAACGGAAACCTTTAGCAACGTTTCCGTCACCATTGATATCAATTTTAAGGGAAACGGAAACTTAGGTTTCCGTTTGCCTTTCCGTTGAGGAATTGACCCAATGGAAACCTCAGACAGAACCCCTCAACAAAAGGGCAAAGGTGATGTGAACAGGCCCTAAGAGTGGATTAAAAAGTGGCAAATTATTAAGCCATGGAAATTGCTGCAGTGAATCTGCCGCAAAATCCACGTTTTACACGTGGATTCAGATGCAGATTTGCCGTTGAGTGCAGTGGATTTCATCTTTTGCAATGCAGCAAAACCCTATCAACATGTAGTGGAAAAAATCTGCATAGAATTCAGAACATGCTGCGGATTTTCAGATCTGCAGCATTCTCATTCTTGTAAAGAATAGCCACAAATTTTCATAATAGATTTCACCCTTTGCAATGCAAAGGGTGAAATCCATGACCAATACCGCTACACAAAATCTGCATGTAACATGTGGATTTTACTGTGCATTCATGGCGGATTTGCAGCAGATTCGCGGCAGAAATTATCTGTCATGCCTGGCCTCATCCTTAAAAACTTCTATAGACATTGTAATGGCAGCTGTTAGACCAAAGTACTGGCTAAGTAAAATATTCACACAAGAGGACGACTTAGGTCGGGTTCCCACGTAGCGTAAACGCTGCGTAATTTCCGCAACGGAATTCTGTGCGGAAATTCTACAGCATTTACAGTAGCAGCAAAATTGATGATATTTTGAAAATCTCATGCCTAGTGTAGTTTACTTTGTTTTGCTTATGTACATTGTCAGCACTTTGTCATAGTCTTTGATATTTGCATGGTATAGCTTATGTAGATATTGTTCCATACAAAGAAGACAACTTCTAAGCAGGGGCATGCATACCATAGTGGCAGACCTTGCGGCTGGAGATTGGGGGCCAAGACCAGATTGGCTACATCCCTTAGGGGATTTAATATGGAATCCCGGAGACGTGTTCCTACAGTCATCAGACACATTAGGAATTAGGAGTATGACAATCTCTATTTCCCACAAGTTGTTATTGACTCATATGTAACACATATATCTGTCATCAATGACGTAACTGCACCTGCTTGGCAAACCCGTAAATGAGAGGCATGTCAAAAGTGTGCGCAAAACAGGAAGGTTATCCAGAGGGAAAACCCAGTAGAAACCACATTTCAGAATTCCATACTTAGCATGATGAAGCCATATTTATTAGTTTATCTATTTTTTATGGCTTCCATATATTCCTCAGCACTATACAGAGATTATCACCATTTACATCAATACCGGTCTCCAATGGGGCTCCCAATCTAACTTCCCTATCTCAGATACACATACATTCCAGGGCCGACTTCATAGGAAGCCATGTAACCTATCTGTATCATTTTGTAATGCTTAAGGAAACCGTCGTATCCGGAGAAATCAAACACGGGGAGAACATACAAACTCCATGCAGATGTTGTCTTCGTTCAGATTCGAACTCGGGACCCCAGTGATCATTTTCTAATTAGATCAGTTTGTTTATTCATTTGAACACAAACACAATTGTTCAGCGCTTATTACAAGTGAACAGTAATGTAAAGAATGTTTTAACATTTCACAAGCTTACCAGAGCCGAATGTCTATGAGACTGAGATGTTGTTGATATTGGTTACTATACATATTAAAGGGATTCATGCAAGAGCCAGTATAAAATGTGCATGAAGAATAAGGTATGTGCACACAACCTATTTTCAGATTAAAGAAAGTGTTTAGGGTGGGGGTGGCAGACATCTTGAAAGGACATACAGTATTGCAAACTGCTGTATGTCAGTCAACTCCCCTCAGCCAATCAGCATCAGCAGAATTGTTCTCGGCAATGCTGTTTGGCTTAGGACTCCTTACAATGCTCATTCCAAATGTCCTTTTAAATACCAGGTATAATATACAACCCCCTAAAATTAAATGAAACCACTGAGTGAAGGTACAGTTGTAATGTCGGGGTAGGGAGACAGACAGGTGAGCCCTAATCTACCCGCCACTCAGTCCCTGCCTACTTGCACGGCCCGTCCTAGGCGACGGCGTACAACTGGGCGACGGTCCCTACGCTCAATAAGTGCACGACAGACAAAGGTACACAGAAGCTAAGGGAAATGGGGCAGTTGCCCACGGCAACACCGTGAGCAACAAGAGTAGTGAACGAGCCGAGTCAAACCAGGAGTGTACGAGGTACCAAACGCAGAGCAGGAGAGTAGTCAGTAAAGCCAGGGTCAAAATGAAGCTGAGGTCAATAGTACTAGCAGGAGCAGCAGAGCCAGGAAACCAGGCAGAATCACAGGCAAGGAAGAGCAGGAAATGAAGGAATAAATATGTCGAGGGCGGGAGCTAGCTCCGTCTGGCCAGGCTGTGATAGGTTCTCCCACTCCTCAGCCTACCAGCCTGAGTGGTAGCAGATCGAGTCACTCTAACAGATCTAGGAGCAGATGCAGACTGATTAATCACGGGCGTCGACACAGAAGCTGTGTCTGGCAGATCCTTTACAACAGTACTTTCGTTTCCTTAACTCTTTTTCATTACAATAAGGGCTTGTCCACACGTAGCGGAATTGCTACGTATTTTCCGTCGTAAAAATTCTCACCAGAAATTGACCTACGGTGCATATTTTTCGTACCACAGCATGTCAATTCCTGTGTGGACAAGCCCTAAAAATTAAACATGGAGTGAAAATCCTTGATGGGTGTCTTTTGTTGGTGCTTTACCTGTGACAATGGTAAATGTGGATGTAGGAAACACAAATAGAGAGTAGGAGATTTAGGCTATGTTCTGTAATGGCAGGAAGGAGGTGAAGGGAACAAGTGAGCCCTAATCTACCCACCGCCCTGTCCCTGCCTACTTGCAACGACCCGCCCTAGGCGACGGGGTACAACTTGGCGGCGGTCCCTACGCTGTCTAAGTGCAAGGGAGTACAAACAGGGAACACGCAAGGGAATACAGTAGCCCACGGAACGCCGCGAGGAAACGGAGCGGTGAATGAGCCAGTCAGGATCAGGAAGTAGTCGAGTATACAAACGGGAGCACGGAGCAGAAGCAAGCCAGGGGCAGAGCAACGCAGGATAAACGGAACTGAAGCAAGGCAGAAGCACGGCAGAAGCAGGCTGGAGCAAGGCAGCAGTGGGGCCAGGAATCCAAGAAGAATAACAAGCAAGGAGGAAGAGAAAACGGCAGGTATAAATGGACAGGGGGCGGAGCTAACTCTGACTGACCAGGCCGCGATAGGCTCTCCCACTCCTGAGCCTGCCACCCTGATTGGTGGGAGCAGGTGTCAGTCTCAGAGGTCTGGCCTCAGGTGTCGACTGATTAATCCTGGGAGTATACCCAGACGTAGTGCCTGGCAGATCCTTTACAGTACTCCCCCTTTTATGAGGGGCCACCGGACCCTTACTAAGAGGACCCGGTTTAGTGGGGAAGAGAAGGTGGAACCTCCTGATCAATACCCCAGCGTGAACATCTCGAGCAGGTACCCAAGTCCTCTCCTCCGGCCCGTATCCTCTCCAATGGACCAGGTACTGGAGGGAGCCCTGGATCATCCTACTGTCCACAATCTTGGCCACCTCGAATTCCACCCCCTCAGGGGTGAGAACGGGAACAGGAGGTTTCCTCGAGGGGGACCACGACGGGGAGCAGCGTTTCAGGAGGGAGGCATGGAAGACGTCGTGTATGCGAAAGGATGGGGGCAGCTCCAGACGGAAGGATACAGGGTTGAGGACTTCAATGACCTTATAAGGTCCAATAAATCGGGGAGCAAACTTCCTGGACGGGACCTTAAGGCGCAAGTTCCTCGACGACAACCACACCAGATCACCGACGACAAACCGGGGGTTAGCAGAACGTCTACAATCAGCCTGAATCTTTTGTACGCTCTGGGACGCCTCTAGGTTCTTCTGAACCTGGGCCCAGACTGTGCACAGTTCCCGATGAACGTCCTCTACCTCGGGATTATTGGAACAACCAGGGGTAACGGAGGAGAACCTAGGATTAAACCCGAAATTACAGAAAAACGGGGAGACCCCTGACGAGTTACTGACCCGGTTATTCAGGGAAAATTCGGCGAGGGGAAGGAATGAGACCCAATCAAATTGACAGTCAGAAATGAAACACCTTAAATATTGTTCCAGGGATTGGTTAGTCCTTTCCGTTTGGCCATTAGTTTCGGGATGGAAGGCGGAGGAGAAGGACAGATCAATCTCCAACTTTTTACAAAAAGCTCTCCAAAATAAGGAAACAAATTGTACCCCTCTGTCCGAAACTATATTGACTGGGGCCCCATAGAGACGCAGAATGTGTTTCACAAACAAAAAAGCTAACGTCTTGGCTTTAGGTAGTTTCTTAAGGGGCACAAAGTGGCACATCTTGCTGAAGCGGTCTACTACCACCCACACCACCGACTTGCCCTGAGATGGAGGCAAATCGGTGATAAAATCCGTGGAGATATGGGTCCAAGGTCTCTGGGGAATGGGCAAGGAACGTAGTAAGCCCGCAGGTCGGGACCTAGGGGTCTTGGACCTAGCACAGACCTCACAAGCGGCGACGTAAGCCCTAACATCTTTAGGCAACCCAGGCCACCAATAGTTTCTGGTAATGAGGAGTTTGGTACCCAAGATGCCAGGATGACCAGATAGAGCGGAGTCATGGTTTTCCCTGAGTACCCTTAGCCGGTATTGCAGGGGGACAAACAGTTTGTCCCCAGGGAGGTTCCCGGGAGCTGAACCTTGATCAGCCGCGATGTCAGAGGCTAAGTCAGAATCAGTGGCAGAAACAATTATACCAGGGGGTAAAATACAAGCAGGATCCTTCTCAGAAGGAGGATTAGCCATGAAACTACGTGACAGTGCATCAGCCTTAATATTTTTGGACCCAGCTGTAACGGCAGGGGGTAGGGAGACGGACAAGTGAGCCCTAATCTACCCGCCACTCTGTCCCTGCCTACTTGCAACGACCCGCCCTAGGCGACGGGGTACAACTGGGCGGCGGTCCCTGCGCTCAGTAAGTGCACGACAAACATACAAGGAACACAAGCAAGGAAAAGGGGCCGTTGCCCACGGCAACACCGTGAGCAACCAGAGTGGTGAACGAGCCGAGTCAAGCCAGGAGTGTGCGAGGTACAAAACGAAAAGCAGAAGAGTAGTCGGTAAGCCAGGGTCGGTATGGAGCAGGATCAAAAATAGCAGGAGCTGTAGCTGGGCCAGGAACCACAAGGAAGGAAACAAAAGCAATAACAAGCACCGAGGGACAGGAAGTGCAGGCTTAAATAGACCGAGGGCGGGAGCTAGCTGAGTCTGGCCAGGTTACGATAGGCTCTCCCACTCCTAAGCCTGCCAGCCTGAATGGTGGAAGCAGGAGTCAGTCTCAGGGATGTATTCTCAGGTGCTGACTGATTAGTTCTGGGAGTTAACCCCGCAGTGCCTGGCAGATCCTTTACAGTACCCCCCCTTTTATGAGGGGCCACCGGACCCTTTCTAAGTGGACCTGGCTTACTGGGGAAACGCAGGTGGAACCTCCTGACCAATACCCCAGCGTGAACATCCCGGGCGGGTACCCAAGTCCTCTCCTCGGGCCCGTATCCTCTCCAATGGACCAGGTACTGGAGGGAGCCTTGGACCATCTTGCTGTCCACAATCCTGGCCACCTCGAATTCCACCCCCTCCGGGGTGAGGATGGGAACAGGAGGTCTCCTCGAGGGAGCCAAGGACGGGGAGCAGCGTTTGAGGAGGGAGGCATGAAACACGTCGTGTATCCGAAAAGACGGGGGTAACTCCAGCCGGAAGGAGACAGGATTGAGGACCTCAATGACCTTATACGGCCCAATAAACCGGGGAGCAAACTTCTTGGACGGAACCTTGAGACGCAAGTTCCTAGACGACAACCACACCAGATCCCCGACCATAAACAGGGGGTTAGCAGAACGTTTTTTATCAGCCTGAGTTTTTTGTACGCTCTGGGACACCTCTAGGTTTTTCTGAACCTGGGCCCAGACTGTGCACAGTTCCCGATGAACGACCTCTACCTCAGGATTGTTGGAACTACCAGGTGAAACGGAGGAGAACCGTGGATTAAACCCAAAATTACAAAAAAAAGGAGAGACCCCAGACGAGTTACTGACCCGGTTATTAAGGGAAAATTCGGCGAGGGGAATGAAAGAGACCCAATCAAATTGACAGTCAGAGACAAAACACCTTAAGTATTGTTCTAGAGACTGATTAGTCCTCTCCGTTTGGCCATTGGTTTCAGGATGGAAGGCAGAGGAGAAGGACAGATCAATCCCCAACTTCATACAGAAGGCTCTCCAAAACAATGAAACAAATTGTACCCCTCTGTCCGAAACAATATTGACAGGGACCCCATGGAGACGCAGGATGTGTTTGACAAACAAGGTAGCCAACGTTTTGGCGTTGGGTAGTTTCTTGAGGGGCACAAAGTGGCACATCTTACTGAAGCGGTCCACCACCACCCACACCACCGACTTGCCTTGGGATGGAGGCAAATCGGTGATAAAATCCATGGAGATATGTGTCCAAGGTCTCTGGGGAATGGGCAACGAACGCAGTAAGCCCGCTGGTCGGGACCTGGGAGTCTTGGACCTAGCACAAACCTCACAAGCGGCGACGTAGGCCTTAACGTCTTTAGGCAACCCAGGCCACCAATAATTTCTGGTAATGAGGTGTTTGGTACCCAGGATGCCTGGATGGCCAGATAGTGCGGAGTCATGATTTTCCCTAAGTACCCTTAGCCGGAATTGCAGGGGAACAAACAGCTTGTTCTCAGGAAGGTTCCCGGGAGCTGCACCTTGATCAGCAGCAATTTCAGAGACTAAATCAGAATCGATCGAGGAAATGATTATACCTGGAGGCAAAATACAAGCAGGATCTTCCTCCGAAGGAGGGCTGGCCATGAAGCTACGCGACAGTGCATCAGCCTTAATATTTTTAGACCCAGCCCTATAGGTAACCAAAAAATTGAATCTGGTAAAAAATAACGCCCATCGAGCTTGTCTCGGGTTTAGCCTCCGGGCAGATTCTAGGAACACCAGATTCTTGTGGTCGGTAAGGACCGTTACCTGGTGCCTAGCCCCCTCCAGGAAGTGGCGCCACTCTTCAAATGCCCATTTAATGGCTAAGAGTTCGCGGTTGCCAATATCATAGTTACTTTCAGTTGGCGAAAACTTCCGGGAGAAGTAGGCACAGGGGCGGAGATGGGTGAGGGACCTGGTACCCTGGGACAAGACAGCCCCCACTCCCACCTCAGATGCGTCAACTTCCACGATAAATGGCTCCATTTGGTTGGGCTGAACCAGCACCGGGGCCGAGACAAAGCACTTCTTAAGGACCTCAAAAGCCTGGACAGCCTCAGGAGGCCAGTGGAGGAGATCTGCACCTTTGCGAGTGAGGTCCGTAAGGGGCTTAGCGATGACCGAGAAGTTAGCAATAAATCTCCTGTAATAATTAGCAAACCCCAAAAAACACTGTAACGCCTTCAGGGAGGCAGGTTGGACCCATTCCGCCACAGCCTGAACCTTGGCTGGGTCCATGCGGAATTCATGAGGAGTGAGGATTTGACCCAAAAATGGAATCTCCTGTACCCCAAACACACATTTTTCGGTTTTGGCAAACAGTTTATTTTCCCGAAGGACCTGGAGCACCTTCCTGACATGCTCCACGTGGGAGGACCAGTCCTTGGAAAACACCAGTATGTCATCAAGGTACACTACCAGAAAAATCCCCAGGTAATTTCTCAAAATCTCATTTATGAAATTCTGGAAGACCGCAGGGGCATTACACAACCCAAAGGGCATGACGAGGTATTCGAAATGGCCTTCGGGCGTGTTAAACGCAGTCTTCCACTCATCCCCCTCTTTGATGCGAATAAGGTTATACGCCCCCCGTAGATCCAATTTAGAAAACCATTGGGCCCCCTGAACCTGATTAAAGAGATCAGGAATCAAAGGAAGGGGATACTGGTTCCTTACCGTGACCTTATTCAGGCTACGGTAGTCAATGCATGGCCTAAGACCACCATCCTTCTTCCCCACGAAGAAGAAGCCAGCACCTACCGGAGAAGAAGAGGGACGAATGTAACCCTTGGCCAGGGATTCCTGGATATACACTCTCATAGCTTCACGTTCGGGACAAGAAAGATTAAATATCCTACCCTTAGGAAGCTTAGCTCCTGGTACCAATTCGATGGCGCAATCGTATTCTCTATGAGGAGGTAACACTTCGGAGGCCTCCCTAGAGAAAACATCAGCGAAGTCCTGAACAAACTCGGGTAGCGTATTCGCCTCCTTAGGGGGAGAAATAGAATTAACAGAAAAACATGACGTACAACATTCATTACCCCATTTGGTTAGCTCCCCAGTATTCCAGTCAAACGTAGGATTATGCAACTGCAACCAGGGAAGACCTAGCACCAAATCGTACGATAATCCCTGCATCAACAGTACAGAGCATTGCTCCAAATGCATGGAGCCAACAAGGAGTTCAAAAACAGGGGTATGCTGTGTAAAATAACCATTAGCAAGAGGAGTGGCGTCGATACCCACTACCGGGACAGGTTTAGGCAAATCAATAAGAGGCATAGCAAGGGACATAGCAAATTCCACAGACATGATATTAGTAGAGGACCCTGAATCCACGAAAGCACTGCCGGTAGCAGACCTACCACCAAAAGAGACCTGAAAGGGAAGCAAGATCTTAGTACGTTTCATATTTACGGGAAATACCTGTGCGCCCAAGTGACCTCCCCGATGATCACTTAGACGCGGAAGTTCTCTGGCTGCAACCTTACGCTTAGGACAGTTGTTCACTTGATGCTTGTCGTCCCCACAGTAGAAGCAGAGACCATTCTTCCTGCGGAATTCTCTACGTTGTTGGGGGGACACGGAGGCCCCGAGTTGCATAGGTATCTCTGAATCTTTCGGGGAGGAACGAAGCAACGGAGCTTCGGTAGGCATCATGGGGGAGTCGGAGGAGAAAACACATAAACGTTCACGTTGTCGTTCCCTGAGACGTCGGTCAAGTCGTATCGCTAAAGCCATAACCTGGTCTAGGGAGTCAGAAGAGGGATAGCTAACTAGCAGGTCTTTCAGGGCATTCGACAGACCCAACCTAAACTGGCACCTTAAGGCAGGGTCATTCCACCGAGAAGCTACGCACCACTTCCGAAAGTCAGAGCAATACTCCTCAACAGGTCTCTTACCCTGACTTAAGGTCACCAGCTGACTCTCGGCAAAGGCAGTCCTGTCAGTCTCGTCATAAATAAGTCCGAGAGCAGAAAAGAAACAATCAACGGAGGAAAGTTCAGGGGCGTCAGGAGCCAAGGAGAAGGCCCACTCTTGGGGCCCTTCCTGGAGCCGGGACATAATTATACCCACCCGCTGGCTCTCAGAACCTGAGGAATGAGGCTTTAAACGAAAGTAAAGCCTACAACTCTCCCGAAAGGAGAGAAAAGTCCTCCGGTCCCCTGAGAACCGGTCGGGCAACTTGAGGTGGGGTTCAAGAGGTGCGGTGCGGGGAACTACCAGGGTAGCATCAGGCTGGTTGACCCTCTGAGCCAGGGCCTGGACCTGTAGGGAGAGACCCTGCATTTGCTGAGCCAGGGTCTCACGGGGATCCATAGTGGTGTCAGGGACCAGGGGTAGACTAGGTATGGGCTTGTTATTATGTAACGGCAGGGGGTAGGGAGACGGACAAGTGAGCCCTAATCTACCCGCCACTCTGTCCCTGCCTACTTGCAACGACCCGCCCTAGGCGACGGGGTACAACTGGGCGGCGGTCCCTGCGCTCAGTAAGTGCACGACAAACACGACAAACATACAAGGAACACAAGCAAGGAAAAGGGGCCGTTGCCCACGGCAACACCGTGAGCAACCAGAGTGGTGAACGAGCCGAGTCAAGCCAGGAGTGTGCGAGGTACAAAACGAAAAGCAGAAGAGTAGTCGGTAAGCCAGGGTCGGTATGGAGCAGGATCAAAAATAGCAGGAGCTGTAGCTGGGCCAGGAACCACAAGGAAGGAAACAAAAGCAATAACAAGCACCGAGGGACAGGAAGTGCAGGCTTAAATAGACCGAGGGCGGGAGCTAGCTGAGTCTGGCCAGGTTACGATAGGCTCTCCCACTCCTAAGCCTGCCAGCCTGAATGGTGGAAGCAGGAGTCAGTCTCAGGGATGTATTCTCAGGTGCTGACTGATTAGTTCTGGGAGTTAACCCCGCAGTGCCTGGCAGATCCTTTACACCAGCCCTATAGGTAACCAAGAAATTAAATCTGGTAAAGAATAGTGCCCAACGAGCTTGTCTAGGATTAAGCCTCCGGGCAGATTCTAGGAAAACCAGATTCTTGTGGTCAGTAAGGACCGTTACCTGGTGTCTGGCCCCCTCCAAGAAGTGACGCCACTCTTCAAAAGCCCATTTAATGGCTAAAAGTTCGCGGTTGCCAATATCATAGTTGGTCTCCGTGGGCGAAAACTTCCTAGAGAAGTAAGCACAGGGGCGGAGATGGGTGAGGGAGCTGGTACCCTGGGACAAGACGGCCCCCACTCCCACCTCGGACGCGTCAACCTCCACAATAAATGGCTCCCTTTGGTTGGGCTGAACCAGCACGGGGGCCGAGATAAAGCACTTCTTGAGGGTCTCAAAAGCCTGGACGGCCTCAGGGGGCCAATAGAGGACATCAGCACCCTTGCGAGTGAGGTCCGTAAGAGGCTTAGCGACGACCGAGAAGTTGGCAATAAATCTCCTGTAATAGTTAGCGAACCCCAAAAAACACTGTAGCGCCTTCAGGGAGGCAGGTTGGACCCATTCCGCCACAGCCTGAACCTTGGCAGGGTCCATGCGGAATTCATGAGGAGTGAGGATTTGACCTAAAAATGGTATCTCCTGTACCCCAAACACACATTTTTCGGTCTTCGCAAACAGATTATTTTCCCGAAGGACCTGGAGGACCTTCCTGACATGCTCCACGTGCGAGGACCAGTCCTTGGAAAACACCAGTATGTCATCAAGGTACACTACAAGAAAATTACCCAGGTAATCTCTCAGAATTTCATTAATAAAATTCTGGAAGACAGCAGGGGCATTACACAACCCAAAGGGCATGACGAGGTGTTCGAAATGACCTTCGGGCGTGTTGAACGCAGTTTTCCACTCATCCCCCTCTTTGATGCGGATAAGGTTATATGCCCCCCGTAGATCGAACTTAGAGAACCATTGGGCCCCCTGAACCTGATTAAAAAGATCCGAAATCAAAGGAAGGGGATACTGGTTCCTTACTGTGACCTTATTCAAGTTCCGATAATCAATGCACGGCCTAAGACCACCATCCTTCTTCCCCACGAAGAAGAAGCCAGCACCTACAGGAGAAGTCGAGGGGCGAATGAAACTCTTGGCCAGGCATTCTTGGATATACACCCTCATAGCTTCACTTTCAGGACATGAAAGATTAAATATCCTACCCTTAGGAAGCTTGGCACCAGGCACCAAATCGATGGCGCAATCGTAATCTCTATGAGGGGGCAACACCTCGGAGGCCTCCTTAGAAAACACATCAGCGAAGTCCTGAACAAACTCAGGAAGCGTGTTTACCTCCTCCCGGGGAGAAATAGAGTTAACCGAAAGACATGACATCAGGCAATCACTACCCCATTTGGTGAGATCCCCAGTATTCCAATCAAACGTGGGATTATGCAGCTGCAACCAGGGAAGACCTAATACCAGATCGGACGATAATCCCTGCATCAACAGTACAGAGCACTGCTCCAAATGCATGGAGCCAACCAGGAGTTCAAAAACAGGAGTATGCTGAGTAAAATAACCATTAGCAAGAGGAGTGGAGTCGATACCCACTACCGGGATAGGATAAGGTAAATCAATAAAAGGCATTTTTAGAGACATAGCAAATTCCACAGACATGATATTAGCAGATGAGCCCGAATCCACGAAGGCACTGCCAGTGGCAGACCGGCCAGCAAACGAGACCTGAAAGGGAAGCAAAATCTTATTGCGTTTAGTATTAACGGGAAATACCTGTGCGCCCAAGTGACCTCCCCGATGATCACTTAGGCGCGGAAGTTTTCCGGCTGCTTATTCTTGCGCCTGGGACAGGTGTTCAGTAGATGCTTGTCATCCCCACAATAGAAGCAGAGACCATTCTTCCTGCGAAACTCTCTACGTTGTCGAGGGGACATGGAGGCCCCGAGTTGCATAGGTACCTCCGAGTCCTCCGTGGAAGAGCGAGGAGACGGGACCTCGGGGGGAATCGCAGGGCAGTCAGAGGGGAAAACATTGAAACGTTCAAGCTGACGTTCCCTGAGACGTTGGTCAAGTCGTACTGCTAGGGCCATAACCTGGTCTAGGGAGTCAGAAGAGGGGTAGCTAACCAGCAGATCCTTCAGGGCGTCAGATAATCCTAACCTAAACTGGCACTTTAGGGCCGGGTCGTTCCACCGAGAAGCTATGCACCACTTTCTAAAATCAGAACAGTATTCCTCAACAGGTCTCCTACCCTGACGTAAGGTCACCAGCTGACTCTCGGCTAAAGCAGTCCTGTCAGTCTCGTCGTAAATGAGACCGAGGGCAGAGAAAAACCGATCAACGGAGGAAAGTTCAGGGGCGTCAGGAGCCAAGGAGAAGGCCCACTCTTGGGGCCCTTCCTGGAGTCGGGATATAATGATACCCACCCGCTGGTTCTCGGAACCTGAGGAGTGAGGTCTTAGGCGGAAATAAAGTCTGCAACTCTCCCGGAAGGAGAGAAAAGTCTTACGGTCCCCTGAGAACCGGTCAGGTAACTTGAGGTTGGGTTCTAAAGGTGAGGTGAGGGGTACTACAAAGGCAGCGTCAGACTGATTGACCCTCTGAGCCAGGGCCTGGACCTGTAGGGAGAGGCCCTGCATCTGCTGGGTCAGGGTCTCAAGGGGGTCCATGATAGCGTCAGCGTGGAAGAAATGGTAGACTAGGTAAGGGCTTGTTATTATGTAATGGCAGGAAGGAGGTGAAGGGAACAAGTGAGCCCTAATCTACCCACTGCCCTGTCCCTGCCTACTTGCAATGACCCGCCCTAGGTGACGGGGTACAACTTGGCGGCGGTCCCTACGCTGTCTAAGTGCAAGGGAGTACAAACAGGGAACACGCAAGGGAATACAGTAGCCCACGGAACGCCGCGAGGAAACGGAGAGGTGAATGAGCCAGTCAGGATCAGGAAGTAGTCGAGTATACAAACGGGAGCACGGAGCAGAAGCAAGCCAGGGGCAGAGCAACGCAGGATAAACGGAACTGAAGCAAGGCAGAAGCACGGCAGAAGCAGGCTGGAGCAAGGCAGCAGTGGGGCCAGGAATCCAAGAAGAATAACAAGCAAGGAGGAAGAGAAAACGGCAGGTATAAATGGACAGGGGGCGGAGCTAACTCTGACTGACCAGGCCGCGATAGGCTCTCCCACTCCTGAGCCTGCCACCCTGATTGGTGGGAGCAGGTGTCAGTCTCAGAGGTCTGGCCTCAGGTGTCGACTGATTAATCCTGGGAGTATACCCAGACGTAGTGCCTGGCAGATCCTTTACATGTTCACATGGAGTTTTTTACAGGCGGAATTTCTGCCTCAAACTTCCGTTTGGAAGTTTGAGGCAGATTTTTATCTCCCTGCCGATTTTCGCTGCGTTTTTTGCAGCATTTTTCGCCCGCGGCCATTGAGCGCCGCGGGCATAAAACGCAGCGAAATATGCTTTCTCTGCCTCCCATTGAAGTCAATGGGAGGTCAGAGGTGTAAACGCCCAAAGATAAGGCATGTCCCTTATCTCCCATTGAAAGAGGCATTTTCTGGCCGTTTTTGACGAGTTTTGCGTCGCGGTTTCCACGTCAAAAAATTTGTCAAAAAACTCTGTTTGAACATAGCCTTATATAGAATCTATGTGGATTGTTTGTGGGTTATAATGGGAAGATACCAACATATCACAATTCATGATTTTCCTTGAAACTCAACACTTTTTCCTTTGTCCGAATAACATTAGGACTGTTTTTATAAAATGCTGAATTATCAGGAATTGTGAAGCATTAGAGGGGTTGTCCAGGATTAGAAAAACATGGCTGCTTTCTACCAGAAACAGCAGCACACTTTTTACATGGATCGTGTATGGCAGTACAATCCGGCTCCATTGATGGGAATGGGGCTGAGCTGCAATACAAACCCAACCTGTAAACAGGTGTGATACTGTTTTTGAAAGAAAACGGCCATGTTTTCTAATTCTAGACAACCCCTTAAAGCTAAGATTAACAAGACTTTACTATATATAACATTTTAAGGCCCTGTTCACAAAATATTTTTGTGTATGTTTCAGTGGCGGACACAGACTGCAAAAGGCCCCTGTGCAGATAATGTGCCAGGGCCCCCCCCCCCCACCCCGCAAACTTCTCATGGCCGACGGTCCGCTTTCAGCTGCATCGCTGGGTCTCCTAAGTGACCCAACAATGCAGCACTAGCAGCCGGGGCGTCACTAAGGCTGGGTTCACACACACACTATTTACGGACGTAATTTGGGCGTTTTAGCATTGAATTACATCCGAAAATGCGGCTCAAAAGCGTCGGAAAACATCTGCCCATTCATTTGAATGGGTCTTACGATGTTCTGTGCCGATGGTCATTTTTTTTTACGCGCCGCTGTCGAAAGGCGGCGCGTAAAAAACTGCCTGTCACTTCTTCAGATGTAAATGGAGCCGTTTTCCATGGACTCCATGGAAAACCAGCTTCAATTACTTCCGTAGTGGACGCAGCAAAAGACGCCTGCACATGCCATTACGGCTGAAATTACGGTGCTGTTTTCTCCTGAAAACAGCACAGTAATTTCAGCCGTAACAGACGCTGCCGTGTGAACATACCCTCAGGGCTTAAAATGTCCGGGAAATAGCCCCAATACATATGTGTCCGCCCCAAAAAAAAGTGTGTGTATAGGAGACAGCATAGCATATCTATAGCACTACGACCCTATAAACTATGGATAGGATTAGATACAGTGGCTGAGCAGACAGTATCACACATGATAGGATTAGATACAGTGGCTCAGAAGGCAGTATCACACATGATAGGATTAGATACACAGCTCAGCAGACAGTATCACACATGATAGGATTAGATACAGTGGCCCAGCAGACAGTATCACACATGATAGGATTAGATACAGTGGCTCAGCAGACAGTACCACACATGATAGGATTAGATACAGTGGCTCAGCAGACAGTACCACACATGATAGGATTAGATACAGTGGCTCAGCAGACAGTATCACACATGATAGGATTAGATACAGTGGCTCAGCAGACAGTACCACACATTATAGGATTAGATACAGTGGCTCAGCAGACAGTATCACACATGATAGGATTAGATACAGTGGCTCAGCAGACAGTATCACACATGATCGGATTAGATATAGGGCCCAGCACAGTATCATACATGATTGGATTAGATACACAGCTCAGCAGACTGTATCACACATGATAGGATTAGATACAGGGCCCAGCTCGCTGACATTGCGGCTCCAGCGCTGGACCCAGGAAAGGTAAGAATAATAATTTTGCTTCTTTATGTGTTACTGATTATTTTTGTGTGTTTGTGTTTTTTTTACAGGTTCGGTTGTTGGACTTCGGATACGAGGACTTCAATGACGGCGTTTTTTTTATTCTCAATAAAATGGTTAATGAGGGTTGTGTTTTTATTTCAATAAAAAAAATTTCTATGTGCTTGTATCTTTTTAAACTTTATTATCACCGCCTTAGTAATGGCCGCTGGCTGATTGACAACCTCCATTACTAAGGCGAGGCTTAATGTTAGCCGGTGCAGAGTCTACACTAACCCCCATTATTACCCCGGTACCCACCGCCACCAGGGGTACTGGGAAGAGCCGGGTACAAACCAGTACCCGACCAGCTGTAGTGACGGGCAGGCACCGGGGTGGCCGCAGGCTGGTAGTATTAGGCTGGGGAAGGCCAAAAACAGTGGCCCTTCCCACCCTTGTAATGCTGCCTGCTGCTGCTGTGTTGTATCTGGCTGGTTATGAAAATTGGGGGGGACCCGACATCGTTCTTTCCAATTATTTTTTAAATGACGTGGCGTCCCCCCCATTTTCATAACCAGCCAGATACAATAAAGCAGCAGCAGCCTAGCATCACCAGGGTAGGAAGGGCCACTGTATCTGGCCTTTCCCCTCCTGATAATACCAGCCTGCGGCCACCCCAGTGGCCGACCATCACTACAGATGGTCAGGTACTGGATCGTACCCGGCTCTTCCCAGCACCCCTGGTGGCGGTGGGTACCGGGGTAATAAAGGGGGTTAGTGTTAGCCTCTGCACCGGCTAACACTAAGCCCTGCCTTAGCAATGGATGCTGTCAATCAGCCGGCGGCCATTACTAAGGCGGTAGTAATATAGTTTAAAAAAAACCACAAAGACATAGAAAAAATATTTTATTGAAATTAAAAAAAAAAACACAACCCTCATTAACCATTTTATTAATAAAAAAAAAAGCTGTCATCGAAGTAGTCCTGGAATCCGCCGTAGTCCAACGACCGAACCTGTAAGAAAACACACAAAAAATGATTAGTAACACATGTGTTAGGGTATGTGCACACACACTAATTACGTCCGGAATTGACGGACGTATTTCGGCCGCAAGTACCGGACCGAACACACTGCAGGGAGCCGGGCTCCTAGCATCATAGTTATGTACGACGCTAGGAGTCCCTGCCTCGCTGCCGGACAACTGTCCGGTACTGAAAACATGATTACAGTACAGGACAGTTGTCCCACAGCGAGGCAGGGACTCCTAGCGTCGTACATAAGTACGACGCTAGGAGCCCGGCTCCCTGCAGTGTGTTCGGTCCGGTACTTGCGGCCGAAATACATCCGTCACTTACGGACGTAATTAGTGTCTGTGCACATACCCTAAGGCTTAGATACAGGGCCCATGTGTGATACTGTCTGTGGGACCCTGTATCTAAGCCTACCACAAGGTAGGCTTAGATACAGGGTCCAGCAGACAGTAATCTTATACAGTATAAGATTACTGTGTGCTGGGGCCCTGTATCTAAACCTACAGTGTGGTAGGCTTAGATACAGGGCCCAGCAGACAGGATCACGCATGGGCCATGTATCTAAGCCTACCATGTGATTGGCTTAGATACAGGGCCCAGCAGACAGCATCACACAATCTGTGATCCTGTCTCATGGGCCCCCTAAGCCTGCTACATCGTAGGCTTAGGGGTTGTGCAGTCCCTAAACATTGATGGCCTATCCTCAGGATAGGCCATCAATAGCTGATGTGTCGCCCGGGACCCGCAAATCAGCTGTTTTGAAGGGGCCGCAGCACTCGTACGAGAGCTGCTTCCCCTTCATTTCACTACTCGCCCACACTGTGAATCGCCGAAACCGATTCACAGTGTGACCGGAATGAAGTGACAGGAATGAAGGGGAGCAGCTCTCGTACGAGTGCTGCGGCCCCTTCAAAACAGCTGATTGGCGGGTCCCAGGAGTCGGACCCCGCCAGTCAGGGCTATCTTACCTTCCTCTTCGGCCGCGGCGGGAGTTCTGTAGTCTCGATGCTGTGCGCGGCGGCATAGCGCTGTGACGTCATGCGCTGCGCACAGCGCCTGACGTCAGGACCTCCGCTGCGATCCGGAACCAGGAAGGTAAGTAAAGTATGTTACTATAGTAACAGGGGCCCGCGGCCCGAGTTACTATAGTAACTTTTTATTGATGTGGTGCGGGGGGCCGTGGGCCCCCCTGGCTTCGGGGCCCGGTCGCAATTGCGACCGCTGCGACCCCTATAGCTACGCCAGTGGTCCACGGGCCTCTGTCTCAGTCCTCAGCATCGCGCAGCTGAGAACTGAGTCGGCCAGCAGAGGAACGGGCCCCCTTCCCACGCGGGGCCCTTGTGCAGCTGCACCGGCTGCACATGCGGTATGTCCGCCCCTGGTATGTTTAGTGTGTAGTTATGGAAAACTCCTGGTGTATGCGCTAAATGTGTCCATAGGGCTCCATGGTCAGACAGGCTAAAAGAGTGTCCCTTTGGCCTCCATCTGGCCAGTTTATGTCCAACTACACTAGTTCCTCGCTCAGAGTCCAGTAAAAGAATGTAAATGTTAAATGTATCCATTTTTTAATCATGGTAGCCTATGAGTAACAGATGCCACTGTATGGCATCCGTCGCAGGAATCCGTTAGACAAGTAAATCACGTTGGTTTTTTTTAACTGGCCTTCTCTTTTTTTTAATTTTTTAATTCTGTATATAAAGAGTTAAATAAGAGCATGAGTAAAACAGAACTGATGACACCCTGTGTGTCTAATATGACTAGTGTGTTTCTATGTTATTGTTCATAGCAAGATCTGTACTTTCTATCTTCCTGAATATTACCTGGGCTCCGTGAGCCTCTTTACTACCCCCAGGGGTTTTCTCCCAGTGACTGTTGCTGGCACTCCCTGTGATGAATCAAAAAGTATTTAGTAGAGAAAAGTTCACAGTATGAGATCTTCAAATTCATTGATGTCATACCATTGGTGACTGTGTAAGTTTCTGTCTACATTTTTTAACCCTTTTTGGACATCTAGTAATTGGACAGAAGAGTCATTCTATCTATCTATCTATCTATCTATCTATCTATCTATCTATCTATCTATCTATCTATCTATCTATCTATCTATCTATCTATCTATCTATCTATCTATCTATCATCTATCTCATATCTATCTGCCTATCTGTCTGTCTGTCTGTCGGTCGATCTACCTATATCAATTTACAATTCAATGGGTTGTCCTTGTTTGAAATAGCAGATCTCTTTGGCAGAAGTTGTCATCCATTCTTTGCATTAAAGGGGTTGTCCGAGATCCCAACATTTTTTCAAAAACTCTGTCATACATTACCCCTTATACAGACAACCTAAATAAAGCATTATTTTTAAAAAAAATTCTACTTAACACATTTCTTCTTTGAATTCAGCAGTTTGTTTACATGCAGTTCAGCTCTGGTTTGTTGATCTTTCCTTGTGATGAAACTTTTTTCACGTGCACGCTCATTGCAGGCTGCAATGAGCGTGCACGTACCTTCCAAGAGTTCATGTGAGCTGTCCTTGCTCCTCCCCGCTGACCTCCTTCACTGGACTTGTCTTCTTGCTGACATTCTTGAAGGATGATGAGCAAATGTTACCCCCCCCCATTATGTTTTTCACATTTATGTTTTATTTCTCTTTTCACCTCTTCGTGTCTACCCTAAGGGTATGTTCACACGCACTAATTACGGACATAATTCGGGCGTTTTTGCCCCGAATTACGTCCGAAAATAGCGCCTCAATAGCGTTGACAAACATCTGCCCATTGAAAGCAATGGGCAGACGTTTGTCTGTTCACACGAGGCGTAATTTACGCGCCGCTGTCAAATGACGGCGCGTAAATAGACGCCCGCGTCAAAGAAGTGACCTGTCACTTCTTTGGCCGTAATTGGAGCCGTTACTCATTGACTCCAATGAATAGCAGCGCCAATTACGCCCCTAATGGACGCGGCGTTCAAGCGCCTGCACATGCCGGTACGGCTGAAATTACGGTGATGTTTTCAGGCTGAAACATCCCCGTAATTTCAGCCGTTACGGACGCCCTCGTGTGAACATACCCTAACCCTTGTCCGCCCTCCTCTATCTCATGTCTCTCTCCACTAAGGCTTTGTTCACACAGAGTTTTTTGGCAGGAACAATATCTGCCTCAAAATTCCGTCTTGAAGTTTGCGGCAGATTTACCTCTCCCTGCACGTTGTTTTTTGCGTCGTTTTTCCCGGCGTTTTTTGTGCGCTGTTTGCGTTTTTCTTTGCCGATTTTTTCCGGGGCGTTTTTCCCTTACTTTATCTTGGCGTTTTTTGCTTGTTTGTTTGCGTCTTTTTTTGCGATGTTTTTGAATGTGTTTTTCGTTTCGTTTATCGTATCCTTTTTTTCGCGTCGTTTATCATTGCGTCTTTCGTGTGGTTTTCCCCGTTTTTTTTCGCAGCCTTCTTTGCCTCTTTGTTTGCGGCCTTTTTCGCGTCATTTTCCACTATATTTTTTTCGTCGTTTTGCGTGTCGTTTATCATAGCCTTTTTTTCAACGCTTTTCGCGTATTTTTTTGGGGTTTTTTTTTTCTGCATTTTTCATTGCGTCTTTCGTGGCGTTTTCCCTGTCGTTTTTCGTGGCGTTCTTTGCCTCTTTGTTTGCTGTTTTTTTCACGTTTTTTTTTAAATGTTTTTCCCCGCGTTTATCGTAGCCTTTTTGGCGTTGTTTTTTTATTGTTTTTTGCGGCGTTGTTTGCGGCTTTTTTTGCGTTCGTCCAGCCCCGTCTTATGCCTCATGCACACTTGCGTGTAAGATTGACGCCCGTGAGAAACGCATATGAAAACAGGCCAATTTAAAATAATGGGTCGCGTGTGCTGTGCGTGGTTTTCACGATCAGCACACGGGCGAGATTCACCCTGTTGAGAATGGGGCCTTAGGCACGATTTACACAAGCGTGAATCACGTCCGTGTGCTGTGCTTTGAAAAAACGCACAACACACGCGACCCATTTATTTCAATGGGGCCGTTGACACATGCGTGACTTTTCACGCAGCGAGAGTCCGCTGCGTGAAACATACTGCATGTCCTCTATTGGTGCGTTATCCTGCACCTACACTCACATTGAAGTCAATGCCTGCGTGAAAACCACGCACCGCACACACGTGTTTGGTGCGTGATTTACACAATTTGTTAGATGAAAAAAATGTGCTGGCTTTGTGAGTGCGTGAATAACACATGACAATCGAAAAGCACACTGATGCATAAGGGCGGATTTACACGAGCGTGTGCGTTTTGCGCATGCAAATACAGTGGCGTTTTGCGTGCACAAAATGCACTTGACAGCTCCGTGTCATGTTCACATGGATGCGCGGCTGCGTGCTTTTCGCGCAGCCGCCATCATTATGACACTACGTTTGGATGTTTGTAAACAGAAAAGCATGTGGTGCTTTCCTGTTTACATTCATACTTTTTACTGCTGTTGCGCGAATCACTCACGTCCCACGGAAGTGCTTCTGTGTGGTGCGCGTGATTTTTACGCACCCATTGACTTCAATGGGTGCGTGATGCTCGAAAAACGCAGAAATATAGAACATGTCGCGAGTTTTACGCAGCGTACTTACGCTGGGTAAAACTCACGGACAGTCTGCATGCCCCCATAGACTTGCATAGGTCCGTGCGACCCGCGTGAAAACCACGCGGGTTGCACGGACGTATAGCACGTTCGTGTAAATCCGCCGTAACGCACACACACAGACATGATTGACGCAAGTTTTTCACGCGTGTAAAATACACACGCTCGTGTGCATGAAGCCTTACTAATGGACGCTGTTAGACAGTAATGAACCAGTAATACATTTTAAAATAAATGAGGACATAGAAAAAATATTGTAATGAAATAACACACACAACACTGGTTAACGATTTTATTAAAAATAAAAAAGGGTGACATTGAAGTAGTCCTTGACCTGTAAAAAACACATAACTAAGAAAAAAAAAGTGATGCTTAGATACACTGCTCATGTGTGATACTGTCTGTTTGACCATGTATCTAAGCCTACCACAAGGTAGCCTTAGATACATTACCCAAGCAGACAGTGTCACACATGGGCCATGTATCTAAGAATACATGTTAGGCTTAGATACAGGGCCCCAAAACACAAATCTTATACAGGAATAAAAAGAATGTCATCTGGGGTCCTGTATCTAAGCATACATTGTGTTAGGCTTAGATACAGGCTCCATGTGTGACAATTTTTTTTAGCCACTGTATCTAAGCCTAACAATGTAGGCTTAGATACAGGACCCCAGAAGATCTTTTACAGTTTAATATTATACGCTCTGCTCCGGGACTCCTGACATCGTAGCAGAGCCTATAATAGCGTAGTGCGGCTCCTCCTTGGGCCTGCTCGGTGCTACGGCGCAACGGTGTCCCGCGGGCCGCAGATAACAGCCTCAAGGGCTGCATGCGACCCGTGTGCTGCATCGAGTTGTCTGATCCCCTATCAAAGCCTACTATGTGTAGGCTTTGATAGGGGAAGAACTAAAAGTACAGAGGTCACTGTACCTCTCTAGTCCGCGGGTGCCGTCCCTCTTCACTTTTTTCACTGTGAACACGCATAGGCGCGCTCACAGTGAAAAAAAGCTGCATAGGCTGGGCGGGCACCCGCAGAAACGACACATCTCCAGTGACGTGTCGTGTCCCATCCGAGGTCTCGCTGGGGCGAGACCATGTGATCGGGACACGACACGACAGTGGAGGAGGAAGAAAACGTGACGTCAGAAGACAGGTGATCTGAAGAAAAGAGCTGCCAGAACGGAGAACAGAAGCAAGATTGCACAGGTAAGTATATTAGGGAATATTTAATGTGTGTATTGTGTGTTTAACTTTTAAATAAAAATTTATCTCGGACAACCCCTTTAAATTCAATGCACATCTGCTCTCAAGACACCAGAGAATGTGGGATTGGTTAAATAACAATATAAATCTGAGTGCTCAATATGCTACACGTATTTAATACACACCAAAATGCATCGCATTCATTCTTTACATTAGGCATCGCTGCAGTCCTGCGGGGTTTAGAGTCCCACTGGATGTTATCCCTGGTATCACCAAGTATCACTTAATGGAGGGATATCCCAAACAGTAGATAATACTCTGAATATATTATATTCATTTATACATGGATCTTTTCGTAAATTGAGTTATTCTTATCTGTAATCTTGTTCTTTCTGGTAACCGCTAGATACACATTGTTTATTCATGACAGTTAGTTCACATGTAAACCCATAAAAATGTGTCCTGTAACTGCCCATAATCACGTGCAGATGTTGGTTGAGATTGTAACTTGATCTGTTCCGTGTTAAAGAAGCTCTGTCACCACATTATAAGTGGCGTATCTTGTACATGATCGGCGCTGTAATGTAGATTATAGCAGTGTTTCTTATTTAGAAAAACGATCATTTTTGACGGAGTTATGACCTATATTAGCTTTATGCTAATGAGTTTCTCAAAAGACAACTGGGCGTGTATTACTATATAACCAAGTGGGCGTTGTACAGAGGAGTGTATGACACTGACCAATCAGTGACCAATCAGCGTCATACACTTCTCCCCATTCATTTACACAGCACATAGCGATATAGCTATATCGCTATGTGCAGGCACATAAACATACTATAACGTTACTGCAGTGTCATGACAATGAATATACATTACATCCAGCCAGGACGTGATGTCTATTCAGAATCCTGACCACTTCTGTAGCGTCTCTGAGAGTTACAGCACAGCGAGATCTCGCTGTGAATGACAGCTTACAGCGTAATCTTGCGTGACTACGCCTGCTATGCTGTAACTAACAGAGACGCTACAGAAGTGGTCAGGATTCTGAATACACATCACGTCCTGGCTGGAGGTAATGTATATTCATTGTCAGGACACATGAGTAGCGTTATAGTGTGTTTATGTGGCTGCACATAGCGATATAGCTATATCGCTATCTGCAGTGTAAATGAATGGAGAGAAGTGTATGATGCTGATTGGTCACTGATTGGTCAGCGTCATACACTCCTCTCCACAACGCCCACTTGGTCTAAAGTAAAAACACGCCCAGTTGTCCATTGAGAAAGCCATTAGCATAAAGCTAATATAGGTCATAACTCCGTCAAAAATGATCGTTTTTCTAAATAAAAAACACTGCTGTTATCTACATTACAGCGCCGATCACATCATGTACAAAATAGGGAACTTATAATGTGGTGACAGAGCTTCTTTAATGTAAAAGTAACAGAAGAGTTCAGAAATGTTCTGATTATAGGATTCCTAAAAGGCTCCAATTATCATTATTCTACAATATGGCGATAGAAGATGCTCTTTACTCCAGTGGTGTTGACATAGTGGGTGCAGAGGTAGTAGTCACAACTGGACCTCTACTCCTGGGGAGCCCATAGGCCCCAAATGCTACATTAGAACAGCAGCATTGTACTTAGTTGGCATGTAGGAACAGTGACTTATGATTATTGCATACTGATGTATTTATGGAATACAGAACTATCTCACCATACAAAAGAATAGTTTATTGTTATACCACATGTATATAAATCCTGTTCAGAGTGATGTCATTACATTTAGTTTAGTGTTGGGACTATATAAAGCTCCTGCAGTCCAAGAGGTTTACGTTATACCTTTTCTTATCATAAATCCAGTTGTAAAGGGGTTTTCCAATCCCTAACAATATGGGTAAACCGACTAAATGAATAATAATAAAAAATGTAATAGGCTTATTGTCCAAATTCTTAGGAATAGAAAAAACTCTTCAAGGCTCCATGCACACGAACGTGCTTTTGCGGCCGAAATTCCTCAAAAAATTCACGGGAGAATTGTGGCCCCATTCATTCCTATGGGGCCATGCACACGACCGTGGATTTCATGGTCCGTGCATGGCCCAGGAGCCTGGACCGCAGAAAGAGCGGGCAAGCCTTATTACGGCTGTGTTCTGCGGTCCAGGCTCATTCCATGGCCGGCCGACCCAGAAATCACGGCCGTGCACAGGACTACGGTCGTGTGCATGAAGCCTAAGAGTGTTTTATATGTCTGTCCAGGAACCAGGACAGACATATTGAAAACCTGTAAAACAAAGTAGAAAATAACTACATCAATGTGATAATAACATCTGATCACTTTATCCAGAAATCAATATCTACTACTTCTAAGATAAATAAATCCTACAGCCATGGGAATTCATGGCCCATACATTGGTTACTCCTTTTAAGTCTACTTATCTAAATTATAGTGTATCCTGTCCTTGAAATGTGTACAGTTTGTTGTTTACCCTTTGTGTTTGACTGCACTTTTTTGAGTGCCTACCCAGTGCAAATGTGCAAACATTCACAGTAAACAACCAAATGTTTCCTACTTGCAATAAGTTGTTTGTAGTTAACCCCTTCCCGCCACAGCCATTTTTCAGATTTTCATTTTCGTTTTTTCCTCCCCACATTCCAAAGGCAATAACTTTTTTTTATTTTTCCGTCGATATAGTCCTATGAGGGCTTGATTTTTGCGGGACGAGTTGTAATTTTTCGTAGCACCATTTATTGTGCCATATAATGTACTAGGAAACGGGGGAAAAATTAGTTGTGGGGTAGAAAATGAAAAAAACAGTGATGCCTCCATTGTTTTTTGCATTTCGTTTTTACGGAATTCACTGTACAATTAAAACAACATGTTAACTTTATTCTGGGTCAATATGATTATGGCGATACCAAATATATATAGTTTTTTCTATATTTTACTACTTTTACAAGAAAAAACCTAAGTGTAAAAAATAAAATTTATTCTGTGTCGCCAAATTCTGGGAGCCATAACTTTTTTATTTTTCCATCGATTAAGTGGTATGAGGGCTTATTTTTTGTGGGATAAGCTGTAGTTTTTAATAATACCATTTTGGGGTACATGCAACGTTTTGATCACTTTTTATTTCATTTTTCGTGGGAGATGAGGTAACCAAAAAAGAGCGATTCTGGCGTTTACATTTGGTTTTTTTATGGCGTACAACGTGCGGGTTAAATAATTATATATTGTAATAGTTCAGAATTTTACGGATGCGGCGATACCAATTATGCTTATTTATTAAATTTTTTTACTATGCTCTAGGGGGAAAATGGGAAAAGGTTTTTTTTTGAACTTTTAATATATATATTTTTTTTACATAAAAAAAACCCCCTTTATTTAGCTAATTTTTACTTTTTTTATTAGTCCCCCTAGGGGACTTCAACCAGCGATCGTTTGATCGCTTGCACTATATACTACAATACTAATGTATTGCAGTATTGTGTGATTCTGACAGGCTTCTATTAATAAAGAGGCTCTGTCACCGGATTAAAAGTGCCCTATCTCCTATAATCTGATCGGCGCTGTAATGTAGATAACAGTGGTTTTTATTTTGAAAAAAAATCATTTTTGAGCAAGTTATAAACAATTTTAGATTTATTCTAATTAGTTTCTTAATGACCAACTGGGCGTGTTTTTACTTTTTACTAACTGGGCGTTGTACAGAGGAGTGTATGACGCTGACCAATCAGCGACCAATCAGCATCATACACTTCCCATTGTTCCAGCCCATTGTTACAGTGTGATTGTTCAGTGAAAGAAGCTGGGCGAGAACAATGAGAAGTGCAGGTCACTGATTGGTCAGCGTCATACACTCCTCTGTACAACGCCCAGTTGGTAAAAAGTAAAAACACGCCCAGTTGGTGATTAAGAAACTAATTAGCATAAATCTAAAATTGTTTATAACTTGCTCAAAAATGATCGTTTTTCAAAATAAAAACCACTGCTGTTATCTACATTACAGTGCCGATCAGATTATGTAGGAGAGAGGGCACTTATAATGTGGTGACAGAGCCTCTTCAAGCCCTGCCGGAGGCAGCGCTTAATAGGAGCACAAAGATGGCGAACCTGGGGGCCTTCATTAGGCCCCCAGGCAGCCATAGCAACCATCGCCACTCTGCGATTGCATTGCTGGGAGCGCCCCCCTCTTTCTAACGATTTAAACGCCGCGGTCGCGATTGACCACAGCATTTAACGAGTTAAACGAGCAGGATCGCGCTCGAACGCGATCCCGCTCGTTACTCTGAGGTGTCGGCTGTAACAAACAGCCGACACTGGCATCGTATGGAGCGTGTTCACTCCGTGAGCCTGTTCCATACTTCCCCTACCCGACTTTAGCGTATGGATACGTCAAATGTCGGGAAGGGGTTAAACTTCTTAAGGCCACTTTACATGCGATACTTTAAACCACCGATGAACCATTGATGGTTTGAAAAATCGCATTAAGTGATCTAATGGACTTTTCTATCATAAAATCCTCACTGTTGGCAGGTGGAAGTTTTTTCAGAAATTTCTGCAATAAAATCTGCCGCTTGTGACTGCACCCTAAGGACTGAAGTGTATGGCAGAGCCCAATGCACGGGGCTTGTACAGCAGTGAAAGGAGCCTGTATGGCACCTGAGTACAGAGTGGCACAGGTACTGTGACTGCGATACAGGCTCCAGTTAAAAAAAACAAAAACTTAGCATGCCCTAGAAACCGCATGTGTCGATATGTATCGTAAAGAGGATGTTTAAAGTGTAATTCACTGTAATAGAACATCTGGTCACTGGGGTAGAAAAACACAGTAGCCAAAAAAAAAGCCAAAGCTGCCAAATGTAAGCACCCCGTAATTGCATTCTCCAGGCATTAGCTGCTGCTTTGCATTTTGATGTCAGTACACAGTTACTTGAAAGAACTTGTGTACTTTACACAATACACACAGTCAAACACACGTAACTACTAGCCCAATACAAAAGACATCTGGCTGCTTGGCCTAAGTGTTGTGTAGGTGTCTCATCCAGTGTAACCTCTAAGGGCAGATTTACACGAACGTGTAATACATCCACGCAACGCGCGTGTTTTTCACGCGTGTCGCACGGACCTATGTTAGTCTATGGGGCAGTGCAGACTGTCAGTGATTTTTGCGCAGCGTGAGTCCGCTGCGTAAAACCCACGACAGGTCCTATATTTCTGCGTTTTTCACGCATCATGCACCCATTGAAGTCAATGGGTGCGTGAAAATCACACGCACCACACGGAAGCACTTCCGTGGGATGAGCGTGATTCGCACAACAGCAGTCAAAAGTATGTTTGCAAACAGAAAAGCACCACGTGCTTTTCTGTTTACAAACATCCAAACAGAGTGTCATAATGATGGCCGCTACGCGAAAATCACGCAGCCGCACATCCTATGTGATGACACACGGAGCTGTTAAGTGCCTTTTGCGCACGCAAAACACCGCATTTTTTGCATGTGCAAAACGCACACGCTCATGTAAATCCGCCCTTATGCTGAGCAGCAATTCACTGCCTGTATACTGCTGATGTGGAAGAGGTTAGAAATCAAACAAAAACGACACCGAAAATGGCACATAAACGCTCCCACAAAGATTGATTAGACATAGTCATGAATGCCTTGCCTAGCTGGAGATCTGATCTGTTAACCCCTTCCATTCTTATTATAATTGGTTTTTATGGAGATGGTACTACTTGTCCCAAGGCAAAAAGGTCTAATCTCTCCTTGGCTGTCCTGTCTTTCTGATGTATGAGCAACCTATAATTTTTATTCTTATAATGCCAGTTGCACCCAACCGAGTGCCACTTGGGCCATTTTTCACGGCATCCGAGTGGCACCCGATAGTTTTCACGAACCCATTCACTTTAGCGGGTGAATCGTTTCCATGAAAACTGACCCGACTCTTCAATCCATGGAAAGATAGAACATGTCCTATCTATCCACAAATCACAGATAGGACCCGGCCGGCACACACGGTCGTGTGCATTATGCATGAGTCACCTTACAAAGTTGACTTCTAATAAATGTGCAGAAATTCTATATTCTTTGTGCTATTTGAGTGGCATTAGAAAAATATATAGAATTTATTTTTAATTTAGTGTTGGTGCTGCCAACCACAACCTATACAGACCATTATTGACAGGTTAAATGGTTCATGGTAGAAGCAATAATGTAATTATAAAACATTTATAATGTTCAGAATCTTTGGCACTTTGCACTTTACTATGAATCCGTAATACATATAGACTGACAAAGCAGCTCTCTTTTCAGCCGGGGGAGTCTGATATCCATTCCAGGTCAGTATGCTAACAAGTGTATTTCCATTATAAATCCCTCATTGTTATAGAAGATGAAAGTGGAGAATTGTTTCACTGTGCACTGACACCAATGAATCCACAAGACAATAGAGAGGAAATGCAGTGTGAATAGGGTTGGCCACAGTCAGCCAAAGCCTCTGTTTGTCAATTACACATCCATTGCTATCAAATGAACAAAGTATTTATTTTAACTGAAACCATTAGTATTTAATGTGTGTGTATGTTTGAGGAATATTGTGTCATTTCCTTATTATGTCTTTTTTTGTTGGATTGTGCCTGACATTTTAGATGTATTTTCTTGTTTTGGTCCAGAAATTGTCTTATAGTTTTAGAATAAACATGCACAACGAGGGGATCCCATGAATCCTATAATGCTTCTATGTGGCCTTCAACACTAGGGGCAGAAGTCACAATGCAACGGAGCATACACTATATGGACAAAGTATTGGAACACCTACAGCAGCTTTCTACAGGATTTTGGAGTGTGTATGTGGGAATTTTTGCCTTTTCATCCAGAAGAGCATTTGTGAGGGCAGACACTGATGTTGGATGAGAGGCCCTGGCTCACAATCTCCGTTCTAGTTCAACCCAAATTGTTCGATGGGGTAGTGGTTAGGGCTCTGTGCGGGCCAGTCAAGTTCCTCTACACCAAACTCGCCCAACCATGTCTTTATGGACTTTGTTTTGTGAACTGGGGCATGGTCATGCTGGAACAGAAAAGGGCCTTCCACAAACTATTCCAACAAATTTCTAAGCATACATTTATCCAAAATGTCTTGGTATGCTGAAGCATTAACATTTCCATTCACTGGAACTAAGGGGCCAGGTCAACCCCTGAAGAACAACCTCATAGCATCATCCATCCTCCACCAAATGCTACAGTTGGCACAATGCAGTCAGGCACTTAACGTTCTCCTGGCATTCGCCAAACCCAGACTCGTCCATCATACTGTTAGATTTAGAAGTGTTATTCATCACTCCACAGAAAGCATTTCAACTACTCCAGAGTCCAGTGGTGGTGGCTTTACACCACTCCATCCAAAGCTTAGCATTGTTGTTAGTGATATCGGGCTTGCATGCGGCTGCTCGGCCATGAAAGCCTATGCCATGAAGCTCCCGGCGCACAGTTTTCATGTAGATTTTAATACCAGTTATTTAGTCAGCAGAATGTTAGTGACTTTTTTGCTCTTTGCGCCTCGGCCAGGCCTGATTCTAGCTTTTCTGCTGCCTGAGTCGAAAATTTAAATGGCGCCCCCCAGATTTTGATTGACATACCCCTGGCTGTTCTATATCACTTCCAGTGTCCTCCAACTCTTGCGAATGCGCTGTTGCCTTGTACTCCCCTGGCATGTGCGGTGCAGCGATGAAGCCGGGCAGAGTACACCTGCCTGCACAGTGCGTTCCCAAGTAGTACACGGCAATGGCTTATTCAAAAGTGGGAGGAGGCTGCTAGTGATGTATAACAACCAGGGGAATGTCAATCAAGCATGGAAAGGTGGGTTTGGAGGCAGGACTATGTGACTCCTAAGTATAGCGGCACCGCCCTACGACCCTTTAATGAGTAATTAGCATATAGTGTGCGCTGTTTTAAAAGTTGATTTTATAGATTTTGCTGCATCTGAAACAAACATACAAGGAAATGTTTGGAAATATTGTCAGGTCATGTATTACTGCATGGTGGTGGGTCAAGGGGTTAAAACTACCTGACAGATTACCATTAAATATACAATGAACTGAAAAAAATTCCATCTACCCTGCAATTTTGTTATTATAAATATATCCTATATAATTACAGCTCTAGAACCAAGCTCAGAAATATATACAGTACAAGAACCAAGCTCATACATATATACAATACCAGAACCAAACTCAGTACATGTATACAACACCAGAACAAAGCTCATTACATATATACAACTCGAGAACCAAGCTCGGCACTATATACAGCACCAGATCTAAGCTCTGTACATAAATACAGCACCAGAGCAAAGCTCAGTACATAAATACAACACCAGAACAAAGCTCAGTACATATATACAGCACCATAACAAGCTCAGTACATAAATACAGCCCCAGCACAAAGCTCAGTACTTATATACATCATCAGAACCAAGCTCAGTACATATATACAACACCAGAACCAAGCTCTGTACATATATACATCACCAGAACAAAGCTCTGTACATGTATACATCACCAGAACAAAGCTCAGTACATAAATACAGCACCAGAATGAAGCTCAGTACATAAATATAGCACCAGCACAAATACAGCTCAATTTAGTGAAACCCCTGCCGTATAGGTTTGTATGGCGTAAAACTACAGCTCCAAGCATGGCCTGAACAAGGGTAAGGATATGCTGGGAGTTGCTGTTTCACCCAAAAAAAAATCATACCACCCATCATCTCGCTGCAGATCATACAGTGACTACAGTACTGATTAGAGGCAGAATATACATTTACATTAAGTGACTCACAGCTGACGTATCAGATTCTAGTTCTTTTTCTCTTTTCTTCTCCATCCGGTCCAGACCTCTGTGATGACTTCTCCTGGCCACAGCCCATTTCTGCAGTTTGCCGCTCAGATGTCTTCAGCTTCTCACTTCTCAAAACATTTCTGCACCTATAAACGAAGATAAAATTCTCATGGCGCCACACACTATGCCCTAAATATAATAGCACCATACACTGTGTCCCAAACACACAGCACCCCGTGTAGATAGTGCCCTACATAGATCCTTCTGTAGTTAGTGACTCCCATAGAGCCCCCTGTAGCTAGTGACCCCCATAGAACCCCCTGTAGCTATTGCCTCACATATTGCTCCCCCTGTGGATAGTGCCTCATATAGCCCACCCCTGTAGATAGTGGTCCACATATAGTCCATCCCTGTAGATAGTGGCCCACATATAGCCCACCCCTGTAGATAGTGGCTCACATATAGTGCCCCCTGTATATAGTGCCTCACATATAGCTCCCCCTGTAGATGGTGCCTCACATATAGCTCCCCCTGTAGATAGTGCACTACATATAGCCCCCCGGTAGATAGTGCCTCACATATAGCCCCCTGTAAATAGTGCACTACATATATACCCTGTAAATAGTGCACTACATATAGCCCCCTGTAGATAGTGCACAACATATAGCCCCACTGTAGATAGAGACCCTTTGTAGATAATGCCTCTCACACTTTTATTAGAAAAAAAAAACCTTTACATACTCACCTGATCCCATTACCTCTCCGTCCTCAGGCAATGCAGGCCTGCTCTCTTCTGAGCAGGTCTGCTGGGGCTAAACGCCATGTCGTCATCGTGCCGCTTGTGTCATTGAAAGGCGCTGATTGACAAGGCAAGTCTTTCTGCCCTGCCAATCAGCGCCTTTCAACAAATCACCACTTGCGTCATTAAAAGGCGCTGAATAGCCAGGCACAGAAGGTGCCCGGCCATTCAGCTCTTAAGCATGGAATTGTATGTGCATCCTATAGACGCAGGTACAATTATAGTGCAGGAGGAGGTGGCGGCGGCTGGTTTCCCTAGCGCAGCCAACCCCTCAGGCAGATGGCCGCCGCCTCAGGCGAGAAGCTCATCCCATCATGTACGGTGCTGCCCTGGCCTCGGCACCCCGCTCTGTAACTTTATGTGGTCTGCCACTTCGTAGCTAAGTTGCTGTGGTTCCTAAACGTTTCCACTTTGCAAAAAATACTACTCACAGTTGATCGTGGAATATCTAGGAGGGAAGAAATTTCACAAACTGACTTGTTACAATAGTGGCATACTACTACAGTAGCACGCTGGAATTCAGTGCTCTTTAGAACAACCCATTCTTTCACAAATGTTTGCAAAGACAGACTGCATGGCTAGGTGGTGGCTTTTATACACCTGTGGCAATGGGACTGAATGAAACAGCTGAATTCAATGCCTGCTTTCCTAGGCTGGAAGTTATGCAGGGGTCAATGCTGGAAGCCGAAGGCTCCGACCAATGCATAGCGGCTGCGCTGCAGTACTGCAGCTCTCCTCCTATTCAAGTGAATAGGAGCAGAGCTGCAGTAACCTAGCAAGGCTGCTATACTATGGATAGGTCATCAGTATAAAAAACAGCCCCCAACCTGGACAACACATGTAAATAAATATGTCACAACAGTTGGACTCCCTAAATTTGGTCCTTTCAAATAGTACAATCTGACAATCTAATCCTCCCATGTTTCACCTGTCTTGTGTATTCTCAACCTCAGCCCACAACCAGAACCCTCCATACATTTCTGCTCTAATCACAAGTGTAACTTGAAGCTCCTGGGTCCCACTGCAAAATCTATAACTGGGCCCCCTAATCTACTTTGTACCATTTATAATACTGGGGTCTTCCGTTGTTGCAGAGGGATCTTTGGGCCCCTTCAGGTACCAGATGCCCGGGTCTGACTGCTACCTCTGCACCCCTATAGCTTTGCCTCTTTCCCTAATCTTCCAATACCATCCCACATATAATCTAAAATCCTTCTTCTTTCTGCCCTCTCGTCTAATATTCACATAATCGCTTCCAATATTTCTCCCGTGCAATTCCTATACACTCAAACCTGCACTGAGCCTGACTCCCCTACACTACTGTATCAGCAGCTTCTACCCTCACCAACTGTCTCCTTCCACTTTCCCTTGTAGATTGTAAATCCTTGCACGCAGGGCCCCCTTTCCCTATGCACCAGTGTGTCACTCTGTAAGCGCCTGTTTATTGTACTTGCTGGTTTTTATTGCTTATTCATGTTATGTAATTAAACCTTTCTGGTTTTTATAGGTACAGCGCCCTGGAGGTTAATTGCGCCTTATAATTAATAATAATTTTTTGCATACATTTTTGTGACTTACAATGTGTTCCATACATATGAATGGGTTTGTTTCTGCAGCATGTGCATTGATTTCTACAAAACCCATTCAAATGTATAGTACAGTCACATAAATTACAGCAACAAATCTGCCCCATGTGAATATACCCATCTGCAACATAATCCATTTTTGGCACACAATAATAATTTTTATTGATATATCGCAGTATATAAGATTACTGTCTGCTGGGCCCCGTATCTAAGCCTAAGGCCTGATTCACACTCACGTGTTAAACGTCCGTGGGACGGCCGTTGAAACAGCGGCTGTCCCATGGACCTATGTAATTCAATGTGGCCGTTCACACAGCCGTTGTTTCAACGGACCGTGTTAAGGGTCCGTGCGAAAATAGGACATGTCCTATCTTTTCACGCATCCCTCCATAGACCCTCAACTATGGGGGATGCGTGACATCGCGTCCTGCAACGCTGAGCACGGATGCACCTCGAACGTGAAAAACTGCAGTTTTTCACGTCCGAGATGCGCAGCGCTCGTGTGAATCAGGCTATACATGTGGTAGGCTTAGATACAGGGTCTAACAGACCGTATCACACATGGGCCCTACCACATATGTTACTAATGTTTTTTTTTGTTGTGTGTGTGTTTTTTTACATGCTTGGTCGTTGGGTTACGTTGGATTCGAGGACTACTTCGATGACAGCTTTTTTTGTTTTCAATAAAATGGTTAATGAGGGTTGTGTGGGAGGTTTTTATTTCAATAAAATATATTTTTTCTATTTCTTTGTATTTTCTTTTAAACATCATTACTACCGCCTTAGTAATGGCCGCTAGCTGATTGACAGCGTCCATTACTAAGGCGGGGCTCAGTGTTAGCCTGTTTGTCTCGTGCACTTACTGAGCATAGGGACCGCCGCCCAGTTGTACCCCGTCGCCTACTGCGGGTCGTTGCAAGTAGGCAGGGACAGAGTGGCGGGTAGATTAGGGCTCACTTGTCCGTTTCCCTACCCCTATCATTACATAATCACAAGCCTATTACCTAGTCTACCCTGGTCCCTGTCTCTACTATGGACCCCCTTGAGACCCTGGCCCAGCAAATGCAGGGTCTCTCCCTACAGATCCAGGCCCTGGCTCAGAGGGTCAACCAGCCTGACGCTACCATGGTAGTGCCCCTCACCTCACCTCTTGAACCCCACCTCAAGTTGCCTGACCGGTTCTCAGGGGACCGGAGGACTTTTCTCTCCTTTCGGGAGAGTTGTAGGTTCTACTTTCGCTTAAAGCCTCACTCCTCAGGTTCTGAGAGTCAGCGGGTGGGTATAATCATGTCCCGGCTCCAGGAAGGGCCCCAAGAGTGGGCCTTCTCCTTGGCTCCTGACGCCCCTGAACTTTCCTCCGTTGATCGTTTCTTTTCTGCTCTCGGACTCATTTATGACGAGACTGACAGGACTGCCTTTGCCGAGAGTCAGCTGGTGACCTTACGTCAGCGCTGTGTCGGGATAAAAAGGATACGTGGATCCCACTTTTATTGGCAATAGAAGATATAAAATGTAGAACGAGACGCAGTCCCCGGATGGTTGATGGTGCGGGCGTGTGCCCGAGCCTACGCGTTTCAAGCACCGACCGTGCTCTTAGTCATGGCAAGAAATGAAGTGGCCATGCATGTTTGCTTCATCCAAATATACAACTGGCAATCAGGGCAGAAAGTGACTCCAGCTGTTTGCTGAAATGGGAGTCAGTGGATGAGATTTAACCCTCCCAGTTCTGGAAGGAATCTGGATAGATAGGGTATAGATGTATATATAATTGATTTAATTGGAAAATATACCCAAAACCCACCATCCCAGAAACGTACTTGATATATATCGATGGCAAAAAGCAATTTGTAAATATTTGAGTGAGTAGTGGAAGATAAGTAAATATTTTAAAACCAACATCAAAATCTGATGCGATTTAATATCTGCACTGTCTGAACATGAGCGAAGCAAAAACATGCATGGCTCAAAACTAATTTCTTGTTACAAAAAACAGGATAAAACAGTATTGTTCTGACTTTAGGAAGTGGTGCGTAGCTTCTCGGTGGAATGACCCTGCCTTAAGGTGCCAGTTTAGGTTGGGTCTGTCGAACGCCCTGAAAGACCTGCTAGTTATCTATCCCTCTTCTGACTCCCTAGACCAGGTTATGGCTTTAGCGGATACGACTTGACCGACGTCTCAGGGAACGACAACTTGAACGTTTTTGTGTTTTCCCCTCTGACTCCCCCATGATGCCTCCCGAGGTCCCGTGGCTTCGCTCTTCCACGGAAGACTCGGAGGTACCTATGCAACTCGGGGCCTCCGTGTCCCCCCGACAACGTAGAGAGTTCCGCAGGAAGAATGGTCTCTGCTTCTATTGTGGGGATGACAAGCATCAAGTGAACACCTGTCCTAGGCGTAAGTGATCATCGGGGAGGTCACTTGGGCGCACAGGTATTTCCCGTAAATATAAAACGTAATAAAATCTTGCTTCCCTTTCAGGTCTCTTTTGGTGGTAGGTCTGCTACCGGCAGTGCCTTTGTGGATTCAGGGTCTTCTGCTAATATCATGTCTGTGGAATTTGCTATGTCTCTAGCTATGCCTTTGATTGATTTGCCTAAACCTGTCCCGGTAGTGGGTATCGACTCCACTCCTCTTGCTAATGGTTATTTTACACAGCATACCCCTGTTTTTGAACTCGTTGTTGGCTCCATGCATTTGGAGCAGTGCTCTGTACTGTTGATGCAGGGATTATCGTCCGATTTGGTTTTAGGCCTTCCCTGGTTGCAGTTGCATAATCCCACTTTTGACTGAAATACTGGGGAGCTTACCAAATGGGGTAATGAATGCTTGACGTCATGTTTTGCTGTTAATTCCATTTCTCCCCCTGAGGAGGTGAACATGCTACCTGAGTTTGTGCAGGACTTCGCTGATGTTTTCTCTAAGGAGGCCTCCGAAGTGTTACCTCCTCATAGAGAATACGACTGCGCTATCGAATTGGTACCAGGAGCTAAGCTCCCTAAGGGTAGGATATTTAATCTTTCTTGTCCCGAACGTGAAGCCATGAAAGAGTATATCCAGGAATGCCTGGCCAAGGGTTATATTCGCCCCTCTACTTCTCCGGTAGGTGCTGGCTTCTTCTTCGTAGGGAAGAAGGATGGTGGTCTTAGGCCATGCATTGACTACCGTAACTTGAATAAGGTCACTGTAAGGAACCAGTATCCCCTTCCTTTGATTCCTGATCTCTTTAATCAGGTTCAGGGGGCCCAATGGTTCTCTAAGTTTGATCTACGGGGGGCGTATAACCTTATCCGCATCAAAGAGGGGGATGAGTGGAAGACTGCGTTTAACACGCCCGAAGGTCATTTCGAATACCTCGTCATGCCCTTTGGGTTGTGTAATGCTCCTGCGGTCTTCCAGAATTTCATAAATGAAATTTTAAGGGATTACCTGGGGGTATTTCTTGTAGTGTACCTTGATGACATACTGGTATTTTCCAAGGACTTGTCCTCCCACATTGAGCATGTCAGGAAGGTGCTCCAGGTCCTTCGGGAAAACAAACTGTTTGCGAAAACTGAAAAATGTGTGTTTGGGGTACAGGTGATACCATTTTTGGGTCAAATCCTCACTCCTCATGAATTCCGCATGGACCCCGCCAAGGTCCAGGCTGTGGCGGAATGGGTCCAACCTGTCTCCCTGAAGGCGTTACAGTGTTTCTTGGGGTTCGCTAATTATTACAGGAGATTTATTGCTAACTTCTCGGTCATCGCTAAGCCTCTTACGGACCTCACTCGCAAAGGTGCTGATCTCCTCCACTGGCCTCCTGAGGCTGTCCAGGCTTTTGAGGTCCTTAAGAAGTGCTTTATCTCGGCCCCGGTGCTGGTTCAGCCCAACCAAATGGAGCCATTTATCGTGGAAGTTGATGCATCCGAGGTGGGAGTGGGGGCTGTCTTGTCCCAGGGTACCAGGTCCCTCACCCATCTCCGTCCCTGTGCCTACTTCTCCAGGAAGTTTTCGCCCACTGAGAGTAACTATGATATTGGCAACCGCGAACTCTTAGCCATTAAATGGGCATTTGAAGAGTGCCGCCACTTCCTGGAGGGGGCTAGGCACCAGGTAACGGTCCTTACCGACCACAAGAATCTGGTTTTCCTAGAATCTGCCCGGAGGCTAAACCCGAGACAAGCTCGATGGGCGCTATTTTTTACCAGATTCAACTTTTTGGTTACCTATAAGGCTGGGCCTAAAAATATTAAGGCTGATGCACTGTCGCGTAGCTTCATGGCCAGCCCTCCTTCGGAGGAAGATCCTGCTTGTATTCTGCCTCCTGGTATAATCATTTCTTCTATTGATTCTGATTTAGTCTCAGAAATTGCGGCTGATCAAGGTTCAGCTCCCGGAACCTTCCTGAGGACAAGCTGTTTGTTCCCCTGCAATTCCGGCTAAGGGTACTTAGGGAAAATCATGACTCCGCACTATCTGGTCATCCAGGCGTCCTGGGTACCAAACACCTCATTGCCAGAAACTATTGGTGGCCTGCGTTGCCTTAAGACGTTAAGGCCTACGTCACCACTTGTGAGGTTTGTGCTAGGTTCAAGACTCCCAGGTCCCGACCAGCGGGCTTACCACGTTCTTTGCCCATTCCCCAGAGACCTTGGATCCATATCTCCATGGATGTTATCACCTCCATCTCAAGGCAAGTCGGTGGTGTGGGTTGTAGTAGACCGCTTCAGTAAGATGTGCCACTTTGTGCCCCTCAAGAAACTACCCAACGCCAAGACGTTGGCTACCTTGTTTGTCAAACACATCCTGCGTCTCCATGGGGTCCCTGTCAATATTGTTTCGGACAGAGGGGTACAATTTGTTTCATTGTTTTGGAGATTGATCTGTCCTTCTCCTCTGCCTTCCATCCTGAAACTAATGGCCAAACCGAGAGGACTAATCAATCTTTAGAACAATATTTAAGGTGTTTTATCTCTGACTGTCAATTTGATTGGGTCTCATTCATTCCCCTCGCCGAATTTTCCCTTAATAACCGGGTCAGTAACTCGTCAGGGGTCTCCCCCTTTTTCTGTAATTTTGGGTTTAATCCACGGTTCTCCTCCGTTTCACCTGGTAGTTCCAACAATCCCGAGGTAGAGGTCGTTCATCGGGAACTGTGCACAGTCTGGGCCCAGGTTCAGAAGAACCTAGAGGCGTCCCAGAGCGTACAAAAAACTCAGGCTGATAGAAGACGTTCTGCTAACCCCTTGTTTATGGTCGGGGATCTGGTGTGGTTATCGTCTAGGAACTTGCGTCGTAAGGTCCCGTCCAAGAAATTTGCTCCCCGGTTTATTGGGCCGTATAAGGTCATTGAAGTCCTCAATCCTGTCTCCTTCCGACTGGAGTTGCCCCCATCTTTTCGAATACACGACGTGTTTCATGCCTCCCTCCTTAAACGCTGCACCCCGTCCTTGGCTCCCTCGAGGAGACCTCCTGGTCCCGTTCTCACCCCTGAGGGGGTGGAATTCGAGGTGGCCAAGATTGTGGACAGCAAGATGGTCCAAGGCTCCCTCCAGTACCTGGTCCATTGGAGAGGATACGGGCCTGAGGAGAGGACTTGGGTACCCGCCCGGGATGTTCACGCTAGGGTATTGGTCAGGAAGTTCCACCTTCGTTTCCCCAATAAACCAGGTCCACTTAGAAAGGGTCCGGTGGCCCCTCATAAAAGGGGGGGTACTGTAAAGGATCTGCCAGGCACAGCTTCGGGGTTAACGCCCATAGGTAATCAGTCGGCACCTGAGTCTATGTCTCTGAGACTGACTCCATCTTCCACCACTCAGGCTGGCAGGCTTAGGAGTGGGAGAGCCTATCGCAGGCTGGCCAGACTCAGCTAGCTCCCGCCCTCGGTCCATTTTTACCTGCCTTTCCTGTTCCTCCTTTGCTTGTGATTCTTCTCGTGTGGTTTCCTGGCCTTGCTACAGCTTCTGACTATTTGATCCTGCTCCATACTGACCCTGGCTTACTGACTACTCTCCTGCTCTGCGTTTGGTACCTCGTACACTCCTGGTTTGACTCGGCTCGTTCACCTCTCTTGTTGCTCACAGTGTTTCCATGGGCAACTGCCCCATTTCCCTTAGCTTTGTGTACCCTTGTCTGTTTGTCTCGTGCACTTACTGAGCATAGGGACCGCCGCCCAGTTGTACCCCGTCGCCTAGGGCGGGTCGTTGCAAGTAGGCAGGGACAGAGTGGCGGGTAGATTAGGGCTCACTTGTCCGTTTCCCTACCCCTATCATTACAGCTGGAGCCACAATGTCAGTGAGCTGGGCCCTATATCTAATCCTATCATGTGTGATACTGTCTGCTGCGCCACAGTATCTCATCTAATCGTGTGTGATACTGTCCGCTCAGCCACTGTATTTAATCCTATCCATAGAGTCGTAGTGCTATAGATATGCTGTCTCATATATATATATATATATATATATATATATATATATATGTATATATATACACACACACACATACAGTACATAGACGCACACACACATTTTTTTGGGGGGGTGAACATATGTTAGTACAAGGATACTTACTGCTGGGGCCATGTATCTAAGTATCATGTGTGAAACTGTCTGCTGGGCCATTAATCTAAGCCTACCATGTGTGATACTGTATGCTGGGCACTGTATCTAAGTCTATCATGTGTAATACTGTCTGCTGGGCCATATATCTAAGCCTATCATGTGTTATGCTGTCTGCTGGGGCCCAATGTTCCCTCTAAGTCTTGGCATCTCCTGAGCAGGGCAGTTATGGACCAGGGCAAGTCCCCATCAATGGTGGGCGATCTGATGACCAAAAGTAATACCCCCAGTAAACGCTAATATAGCGACTAAATAAGAGAATAAGAAAACTTATTTTAAATTAGTTTTAAATTACTTTTTTAAATACTAAAATATTACAAGTACAGCAGTAAAATAGACATTTATAAACACCAATTATAGGCATCAATGAAAGAATCCTTCATTACGCCACTGTCCCTATAGATAGCCACACAGACTGCCTCTAGATAGCAATGCACACCCACACCCTGTAGATAGCGCCACACAGATCCCCTGTAGAGTGCGACACACAGCCCCTGTAGATAGTGCCACACAGCCCCTGTAGATAGCGCCACACACATCCCCCTGTAGACAGCTTCACCCCCCCGCTGTAGATAGCGACACACACAGCCACCCTGTAGATAGCATCACCCCCTGCAGATAGCGCCACACGCAGCCCCCTGCAGATAGCGCCACATGCAGACCCCCCTGTAGATACTGCCACACAGCCCCCTATAGATAGTGCCACACAGACCCCTGTAGATAGTGCCACACAGACCCCCCTGTAGATAGTGCCACACAGACCCCTCTGTATATAGTGCCACACAGACCCCTGAAGATATTGCCACACAGACCCTTGTAGATAGTGCCACACAGACCCCTGTAGATACTGCCACACAGACCCCCTTTATATAGTGCTACACATCCCCCCTCCTCCACTTGTATCTAGCGCTACAAAGACCCCTCTCCTCTTGTATATAGCGCTACACAGACCCCCGCCTCCCCTTGTATATAGCGCTACACAGCCCCCTCTCCCCTTGTATATAGCGCTACACAGCCCCCCTCCTCCCCTTGTATATAGTTCTACACTGCCCCCCTCCCCCTGTATATAGCACTACACAGCCCCCCTCCTCCCCTTGTATATAGCGCTACACAGTCCCCCTCCCCTTGTATATAGCAATACACAGCCCCCCTCCTCCCCTTGTATATAGCGCTACACAGCTCCCCTCCCCCTGTATATAGCGTCATCACCCCGGCCTGGGCAACTCCCAGCGCCTTATAGGTTGCAGGCCTAACGTGACCTGCAGCCTATAGTATTCATTTGTATGTGCGTCCTGAGGATGCACATACAAGTGAATGTAGCTGTCGCTAGCACTCCTCCGGTGCTAGCGACGCCACTGCATCCGCCCGCCGCCCGTGACAGTGCACGTGCTTTAAAGTTTAGTGAGAAGGTGCGCGGCCGGCGCACCTTATAGGGAACCCTGCTGGGGCCATATATCTACGCCTATCATGTATGATAGTGTCTGCTGAGACAAGGTGGGTATGTGGGACTACCTACAGGGGACTGCATGGCACTGTCTACAAGGGGGATTTATGGCAGCTGGACTGAGTAAGGAACCATACAGGTGGGTTGTGACACTATACAAGGGGGTTGTGACTCTATATACAGGGGTCATTGTGTGGGGAACGCTCTACAGATGTCTTTGATTAGAGCCACGAGACATAACTTTTCTTGGGGCCCCAGAAATGGCAAATTTGCCCCTGAGGGTTAATACAAGGATACTTACTGCTGGGGCCCTGTATCTAATGCTACATTCACACGTGCGTGACAGATTTATGTGCGTAAAAAACGTGGGTAAATCCGGTCGTGTGCGTTGCGTTTTTGCATCAGTGTGCTTCGCGTGTAGCATGTGTTTTTCACGCACTCGCAAGCACATTTTTTTCCAGTGTAATTGATGCGTGAAACACAGACAGCAAACGGATGTCGTCCGTGTGCTGTCCGTTGTTTTCACACACCTATTGACTTCAATGGTGTGAAATACACAAATATAGGACATGCAGTGAGTTTCACGCAACGGACACTCGCTGCATGAAAACTCACGCATGTGTGAATAGCCCCATTGTTTCAACGCACAACATACGGACGAGAATCACGCTCGTCTGAATGAGCCCTAAGCCTATCATGTGTGATACTGTCTGCTGGGGCCATGTGTCTAAGGCTATCATGCGTGATACTCTCTGCTGTGTCCATGTATCTAAGCCTATTATGTGTGATATGGTCTGCTGAGGCAATGCATCCAAATACCCTAGCAACGCCCCTGACTGATGCAAAATACTGACCAAAACACCGGTGTGAGAGTGGTCTTAAATGGTCACTAACTTTTCAACAAACTTTGCCTAAATCAATAGTACAAGTGAATATAAGAAACTTTGTAATATATCTTATTAGAGAAAAATGCCTCTTTCTTCACTTATCTGGCTCCAATCCTCCTAACTATTGACTCACTCTGAATTTACTGCTAAATCCATCTCCTCAAGAGGAACTCACCATCAGCTCACTGAGGTATCAGGTTACAGCTGCCAATAGAAGTCTATGAAGAGGGGAGGGGGAGAAGGGTGCAGGAGCAATAAGAAAGACACAGACGCTGCTCCAGCCTTCTAGTAAGTGTTTTATCTCACCCCAGTGCTTGATACACAGCTACACTGCCATTTACAGCTGTATGATGCCCTTCATGTTGCTGCTGCTTCTATATATGTAATAGAGATAGGACAGCGGAATTCTCCTCTTCTTCTCTGTGTGCATAAAAGATATTATACTCCACTCACTGCAGGTTTTTAAATCAGCAGTATGCTCTCTTGCAGATTCATTCCGGATTTGCCACAAATTTCAATAATTGCTCTGCAAATCAGTATTGAAGTGTAACACGTGGATTTTGCTGCAGATTTCAAGCTTTTCCAAAATCCGCTGCCTTGGTACATAGCTGAATACTTTTTGTTTGGTAGTACATTATGTCTAATATATCTGTAGGAAAAATGCTGTGTATTGTATGTTGTAAAAATATGATAAGAAATGTGTTGAAACTTGGCTTTTTCTTCGCACTGTAATTATTACAGGGGGATTACCATAAATGAGAATGAATAATGCTGTCGGTTATTATCTAACATCTGCTTAGTATTTATCTGCCCGTCTTGCCAATCCATTAGATAAGGTCATTGATACTTGTACCAGTTTCAGATGGAAAGATTTAGGTAAAATTGAATAGTGGGGTGATTATATACACAATACAGCTCAGTTTTATCTGAGTTTGCACCTGCTAGAGATTCACTTTTTTCCAAAGCTGGTGAAGCCTCTCAGGTTTCATAGATTGCCGGTTGGCAATAACAAGACAGAATATATAGTGCCATATGTAACGCATATGGATAATTTATCAATGTTCACAAATAGAGTAATTGGAGCAAAAGTGTAGGGGATACACATCCATTTAAGATAAATAAGCTGAAATAAATGACAAGAGTAGTAAGAGAAGTGAAACAATATATTTATGAAGTCAGCAAAGTTGTAGGACTTGTTTCTTGAGCATAAAGTGAGCATTTAAGTTAGTGAAAGCAGACTGTTACTGATGGCACGGCAGTTCACTTGGGGCAACAGCTTTACTAGGTCGTTGATTTGGCAATCCTACTATTCGTACATTTATATTTATTTATAGAAACTATCTAATATTGTTCAGATTGTTGAACAATAACGAATATATCAGATACATTTATTAAGTGATATATCCAGGGCCAGTGTGCACACTTGAATTGTATGTCAAGTTAGCCCATGCTCACCTTGGACTATAAGAATTGCCCTGCCCCTTCCTTCATTGCCTGAGCGTGGTTGTGTTTACCCATGTAAGGCCCCATGCACACAACCATAAAAAAACTCTGTAATTGCGGACCGCAATACGGTCCGCAATTACGGACCCGCCCGGTTCTGTTGGCCGCGGACACCTTTCCTTAGCGCTACAGAAAGGTATCCGTGCCATAGAACCATGCTGGGAAATATGGAGCATGTCCTACTTTTCGGATTTTGCAGGCCATGCTCCCATACTTTGTATGGAAGCATGGCACGAAAATGCGTTGCGAGGGTGTCGGTAGCCGGCCTGCCCGCAATTGCGGCCCGTGATTACGGGCACAGCTGTGTGCATGAGGCCTTAGTCTTTGCAAATGGTCCCTTAGGCTCCATGCACACGACCGTATTTTTCATCAGTAAATACGGACAGTAACTACTGAAAGTAATTACGGACCCATTCATTTCTATTGGCCACGGACACATTTCAGTATTTTTACTGAAAAAATTATAGAGCCTGTCCTATTCTTGTCAGTAATTACGGCAAGGACCCTCCCATAGAAGTCTATGGGACCTTCCGTAAATACAGACGGCTATGGATGTGCATCTGTATATCGTCCGTATTTATGGAAGCGTTGCATGCAACATGCCAATAACATCATTTGCATCCTCCATCTTTTTTACGAATCCGTTTATACGGATGCAATACGGACCATATTTACGGACACACTTCCGTATATACGGATGATATATGGATGCCTACGGATCCATGTTTACGGACAGTATTTCGGGACAAATGAAAATACGGTCGTGTGCATGGGGCCTTCGTGTTTTCCAATTCCCAGTGTTCCCGTACCTGCTACCTGTATCCTGTAAACCGTGCTATCTTGTTCCTATGCCATTGAGAGTTGGAGTCGTGTGGTACCGTATACTACGTCTTCTGTGTTACACCGCGTCTGATGTCTGCCTGCTGCCAAGGTCCCATTCGAGCCTGCCATCGCTACTGTCTGAAATTACCACGGGTACCCTTTTTCGAATGTGTTTCTCAGTCAACAGACAAATCTAGATAAAATAAATGGTTACTGTAGTTACATTTATTACATAAAAAGTCTTAGCATACAGTGTATTCTCTTAAGGCATTTTCTTTAATCTGTCACTGCAAGCACATTTTCTAGCCAACAGCAAAGAAATACAGGCAGCTAATGGAGATATCCTTGCTGTAAAAGTACTTTTCACATGACTGTGAGTCATCAGTACAGACTGTGAACAGGGATCATTACACATACCACACTGGTTTCAACTTTGCAGTTACATGCAGGTACTACACATGACCGCAGTTGCATAATCACAAGGATACAGATCTGAACTAAGATAGACACAATACAAATCTTATATATGACCTTATGAAGTCATGCTTTAACTTTGTCCCAAGCATTTCCTCCAGCTTACACTGATATAACCTACTTTAACTAGAATTTGGGAAAATACATCCTAATCATAATAAAGGTTACCATGCTCTATTTGCATACTCTAACCTGACTTAGTTAAAGCGGTTGTCCAACAGGTAAATGTTACAAGACATAAACATTTTTGAATTGGACTGCGCTATTGATTCTGTTAAAACGAAGGAACCTTGCACAACTGACGTATGGTTTATGTTTGTTTCTGTCAGGGTCCCGTTCTGACGGGAAGCACCGACAGAACGTCAGAACAGGACCCTGACGCAGATGTGAAGACTTGTATGCCTCTGCATGGAAAAGCGTCATTTACTAGGCTTTGTCATACAGCGTAAAATGGTATGCTGACGCATACCAGCCCAATGTGGGCCACACTTTTGACATACGCTGGCTAAATGGGGCCCTACGGACACATTGAGTCTTTGCACTCGGGAGCAGTGGCGTAACTATGGGGGTTGCAATTGCGACCGGGCCCCGAAGCCAGGGGGCTCCGCGGCCGCCGCACCACATCAATGAAAAGTTACTATAGTAATTGGGGCCTATGTAATATACTATATGGGCCCCCGTTACTATAGTAACTGACAGTACTTACATTCTTCCTTTTGGAGCGCAGCGGCGGTCCTGACATCACAGCGCTGTGCGCAGCGCGTGGCGTCACACCGCTATGCACTGCGCACAGCAACCCGAACCTGGATGGAGTCAGGACCTCCGCTGCGGACGAAGAGGAGGGTAAGATTAATACTACACTGCTGGAACTGATTGGTCGTGTTCCGACTCCCGGGACCCCCGCCAATCAGCTGTTTTGAAGGGTTCAGAGCTCGTACGACCGCTAGTTCCCCTTAATTACGGTCACTTTCTCACACTGAATTGTCGACACGGACGTGTCAGCGATTCACAATGTGAGCAAGTAAGGAAAATGAATGGAAAGCAGCGCTCGTACGAGCTCTGCACCCTCTTCAAAACAGCTGATTGGCGTGGGTCCTGGGTGTCGGACCCCAACCCATCAGCAATTGATGGCTTATCCTGAGGATAGGCCATCAATGCTGAGGGACTGGACAACCCCTTTTAAGCCTAGCATGTGGTAGGCTTAGATACAGGGCCCCAGCAGACAGTAATCTTATACTGTATAAGATTACTGTCTGCTGGACCCTGTAGCTAAGCCTACCTTAGGCTTAGATAGAGGGTCCAACAAACAGTATCACACATGCACTTGGGCCCTGTATCTAAGCCTACCATATGTGTTACCATGGAGATCATTGGTGAGGAAAAACCAAGGGTTACCCGACGGAAACCTCAGATGGAAGGGCAGTGCTGATGTGAAGGGGCCCTTACTAATCTTTTTTTCGTGTTTGTGTGTTTTTTAAAGGTTCGGTTGTTGGACTACGTCGGATTCGAGGACTACTTTTATTATCAATAAAATGGTTAATGAGGTTTGTGTGTTTTTTTTTATTTCAATAAAATATTTTTTCTATGTCCTTGTGTTTTTTTTACATTTTGTTACTACTGCCTTATTAATAGCTGCTGGCTGATTGACAGCGTCCATTACTAAGGCGGGGCTTAATGTTAGCCGGTGCAGAGGCTAACACTAACCCCCATTATTACCCCGGTACCCACCGCCACCAGGGGTGCTGGGTAGAGCCAGGTACGATCCAGTACCCGACCATCTGTAGTGATGATCGGGCACTGGGGCGGCTTAAAGCCAGTATTATTAGGCTGGGAAAGGCCAAACACAGTGGCCCTTCCCACCCTGGTAATACTAGGCTGCTGCTGTGTTGTATCTGGCTGGTTATGAAAAATAGGGGGGACCAGCCAGAGTGCCAGTTCGGAGCGGGGTCCGAGTGTCTGACATGTACCGATCATATACTGATGACTTATCCGGTGTAGTTTTCAGAAAGTGGAAACCCATTTAAGGGTAAGGCCTAATGCAGTTGCCGCGGCTTAACCAGAAAACGTGCTGGCGTGTAGTTTTCCATAAAGTTTATGCAGGTAAACTTTGCATAAATCAGCGTTAGGGTGTATTCACACGTGGCAGATATGTTGCAGAAATTTCTGTGACTAAAAATCCATCCCATACATGTGACAATTCCCCCTTAGGCCGGATTCACACGAGCTTGTTCGGTCCGTGATGCTAGGTGTCCCTGCCTCTCCGCGGATCTACTGTCCCGTACTGAAAACATGATTACAGTACGGGACAGTTTTCCTGCAGCGACACCTAGCGTCTTAGATAACTATGATGCTAGGAGCCCGGATCCCTGCAGTGTGTTCGGTCCGGGAAATGCGGCCGACATTCGGACCGTATATCACGGACCAAACACGCTCGTGTGTGGGAGGCCTTACACATATGTGGACTTAGCTTAACACTGCACACTGGCCCCGCTTTGCATAATTCATGATAAAACTTTACTTGAATCAAAGAAACATACAAGCAACATATGTTCTGAAAATCAAAGCTTTATTGTCATTTTTACTTCCCTAATAAAAGAAACAATAAAATATTTCCATCCAAAGCATATACATATACAAAAAGACCTGTAAAATATCCCATTAGTATGAACACAATACTAAAACCTTGGTAACAATAACGCAGCATGGTGGCGAGCTTATCGAGAAATGGCTAATGTGTAATATATGACAAAAATCAAAAGAAAACTCCAGCAGTGCATTCTTTTCTGTAACAAGAATGAAATAATTACATATTTTAAGACATGTTGTTTTTATTATTATTGTCTGATGTTTCTCAGTTATTTCTATGCATTTTTGTTCACACGGAGTATTTTGGGGGAGGAATATCTGCCTCAAAGTTCCAAACGGAATTTTGAGGCAGATATTCCTCCCCCAAAATACTCCGTGTGAACAGCAATTATCGCGCCATTTTTCGCCCGCGGCCATTGAGCGCCGCGGGCATAAAACACGCTTTCTCCTGCCTCCCATTGAAGTCAATGGGAGGTCGGAGGCGGAAGCGCCCGAAGATAGGGCATGTCGCTTCTTTTTCCCGCGAGGCAGTTTTACTGCTCGCGGGAAAAAGACGCCGACGCCTCCCATTGAAATCAATGAGAGGCGTTCTCGGGCCGTTTCTGCCGAGTTTTGCGACGCGGTTTCCGCGTCAAAAAACTCGGCAAAAGACCCCGTGTGAACATAGAGCTCTTAGCTGATATCAGGTATGGAGGGATAGTAGAGATTTGTTTTTGGTTTTTAAAAGACATATATCATATGTTAGGTATTTCCAAAATAATGTAATAGTTTAATTGCAATGCCAAATCCCTGAGCCAGAAAATATAATGTTCTGTAAAATAGACAAAAGTTTCTTACTAATTTGCTGGAAAAATATTAAAACCAATTTCAGATGGCCGCAATGCACCCGCTTTTCAGTGTCTGTATTATGGGCACAACACACAGACCTGAGGTTTTGCTGAACTGAATGTAGATCACCATTGGCAGTTCACACATGACAGATTTGTTGCAGAAACGAAAAATTTTCTATATATCCGAATAGGGTTCTTTCTGCAGCATGTGCATGAATTTTTGTATGTGTGCACATGTATGGAACCGTCACTGAGATTTCTACAAATCTGCTGAGTGTAAATATACCCTTACACCCACTGGCGTAGCTATAGGGGTCGCAGCGGTCGCAATTGCGACCGGGCCCTGAAGCCAGGGGGGCCCACGGCCCCCCCGCACCACATCAATAAAAAGTTACTATAGTAACTCGGGCCGCGGGCCCCTGCTACTATAGTAACATACTTTACTTACCTTCCTGGTTCCGGATCGCAGCCGAGGTCCTGACGTAAAGCGCTGTGCGCAGCGCATGACGTCACAGCGCTATGCGCCGCGCACAGCATCGAGACGACAGAACTCCCGCCGCGGCCGAAGAGGAAGGTAAGGTTAGCCCTGACTGGCGGGGTCCGACTCTCGGGACCCGCCAATCAGCTGTTTTGAAGGGGCCGCAGCACTCGTACGAGAGCTGCTCCCCTTCATTCCTGTCACTTCATTCCGGTCACACTGTGAATCCGTGTCGGCGATTCACAGTGTGAGCAAGTAGTGAAATGAAGGGGAAGCAGCTCTCGTACGAGTGCTGCAGCCCCTTCAAAACAGCTGATTTGCGGGTCCCGGGCGACACATCAGCTATTGATGGCCTATCCTATGGATAGGCCATCAATGTTTAGGGACTGCACAACCCCTAAGCCTACGATGTATCAGACTTAGGGGGCCCATGAGACAGGATCACAGATTGTGTGATCCTGTCTGCTGGGCCCTGTATCTAAGCCAATCACATGGTAGGCTTAGATACATGGCCCATGCGTGATACTGTCTGCTGGGCCCTGTATATAAGCCTACCACACTGTAGGTTTAGATACAGGGCCCCAGCACACAGTAATCTTATACTGTATAAGATTACTGTCTGCTGGACCCTGTATCTAAGCCTACGTTGTGGTAGGCTTAGATACAGGGTCCCACAGACAGTATCACACATGGGCCCTGTATTTAAGCCTAACACATGTGTTACTAATAATTTTTTGTGTGTTTTCTTACAGTTTCGGTCGTTGGACTACGGCGGATTCCAGGACTACTTCGATGACAGCTTTTTTTTTTATTATCAATAAAATGGTTAATGAGGGCTGTGTGGGTTTTTTTTTTAATTTCAATAAAATATTTTCTCTATGTCTTTGTGTTTTTTTTAAACTATATTACTACCGCCTTAGTATTGGCCGCCGGCTGATTGACAGCATCCATTGCTAAGGCGGGGCTTAGTGTTAGCCGATGCAGAGGCTAACACTAACCCCCATTATTACCCCGGTACCCACCGCCACCAGGGGTGCTGGGAAGAGCCGGATACGATCCAGTACCTGACCATCTGTAGTGATGGTCGACCACTGGGGTGGCCGCAGGCTGGTATTATCAGGAGGGGAAAGGCCAAAAACAGTGGCCCTTCCCACCCTGGTAATGCTAGGCTGCTGCTGCTTTATTGTATCTGGCTGGTTATGAAAAATGGGGGGGACCCCACGTCATTTAAAAAAAATAAAAAATAATTGGAAAGAACGATGTGGGGTCCCCCCCAATTTTCATAACCAGCCAGATACAACACAGCAGCAGGCAGCATTACCAGAGTGGGAAGGGCCACTGTTTTTGGCCTTCCCCAGCCTAATACTAACAGCCTGCGGCCGCCCCGGTGCCTGCCCGTCACTACAGATGGTCGGGTACTGGTTCGTACCCGGCTCTTCCCAGCATCCCTGGTGGCGGTGGGTACCGGGGTAATAATGGGGGTTAGTGTTAGCCTCTGCACCGGCTAACATTAAGCCTCGCCTTAGTAATGGAGGTTGTCAATCAGCCAGCGGCCATTACTAAGGCGGTGATAATAAAGTTTAAAAAGATACAAGCACATAGAAAAAATATTTTATTGAAATAAAAAAACACAACCCTCATTAACCATTTTATTGAGAATAAAAAAAACGCTGTCATTGAAGTCCTCGAATCCGAAGTCCAACAACCGAACCTGTAAAAAACCACAAACACGCAAAAATAATCAGTAACACATAAAGAAGCAAAATTATTATTCTTACCTATCCGGGGTCCAGCGCTGGAGCCGCAATGTCAGCGAGCTGCGCCCTATATCTAATCCAATCATGTGTGATACTGTCTGCTGAGCTGTGTATCTAATCCAATCATGTGTGATACTGTCTGCTGGGCCCTGTATCTAATCGTATCTTGTGTGATACTGTCTGCTGGGCCCTATATCTAATCCGATCATGTGTGATACTGTCTGCTGAGCCACTGTATCTAATCCTATCATGTGTGATACTGCCTTCTGAGCCACTGTATCTAATCCTATCATGTGTGGTACTGTCTGCTGAGCCACTGTATCTAATCCTATCATGTGTGGTACTGTCTGCTGAGCCACTGTATCTAATCCTATCATGTGTGATACTGTCTGCTGGGCCACTGTATCTAATCCTATCGTGTGATACTGTCTGCTGAGCCACTGTATCTAATCCTATCCATAGTTTATAGGGTCGTAGTGCTATAGATATGCTATGCTGTCTCCTATACACACTTTTTTTTGGGGGGACACATATGTATTGGGGCTATTTCCCTGACATTTTAAGCCCTGAGGGTATGCTCACACGGCAGCGTCTGTTACGGCTGAAATTACGGTGCTGTTTTCAGGAGAAAACAGCACTGTAATTTCAGGCGTAATGGCATGTGCAGGCGTCTTTCGCTGCGTCCATTACGGACGTAATTGGAGCTGTTTTTCTATGGAGTCCATGGAAAACGGCTCCATTTACGTCTAAAGAAGTGACAGGCACTTCTTTGACGCGGGCGTCTTTTTTACGCGCCGCCTTTTGACAGCGGCGAGTAAAAAAAAATGACCGTCGGCACAGAATATCGTAAGACCCATTCAAATGAATGGGCAGATGTTTGCCGACGCTTTTGAGACGCATTTTCGGACGTAATTCAATGCTAAAACGCCCGAATTACGTCCGTAAATAGGGTGTGTGAACCCAGCCTTAGTGACGCCCCCGGCTGCTAGTGCTGCATTGTTGGGTCACTTAGGAGACCCGGCGATGCAGCTGAAAGCTGCGGACCGTCGGCCATGAGAAGTTTGCGGGGGGGGGGGGGGGGGAGTAAGAATTTTTGCATTGGGGCCCATGAGCCTTTAGCTACGCCCCTGCTTACATCCTATTTTAATTTTGAAGTTTATTACATATGCACGTAGACCAGGGGTCGCAAACTCAGCCAGGTAAATGGGCCGCACATAGAAAAAGTTTGAAGTTGACGGGCCGCATTACTTTTAAATTTGATACAACACAAAATTATCGTTAATCAACTAGTAATTTGAACAATACTACATTACTATAATAATACTACATTACTATAATAATAATATATTACTATAATAATACATTACTATAAGGCTGGATTCACACGAGCATGTTCGGTCCGTAAAGGACGGAACGTATTTCGGCCGCAAGTCCCGGACCGAACACACTGCAGGGAGCCGGGCTCGTAGCATCATACTTATGTACGACGCTAGGAGTCCCTGGCTTACTGCAGAACAACTGTCCCATACTGTAATCATGTTTTCAGTACGGGACAGTAGTTCCACGGAGAGGCAGGGACTCCTAGCATCGTACATAACTATGATGCTAGGAGCCCGGCTCCCTGCAGTGTGTTCGGTCCGGGACTTACGGTCGAAATAGATATATAGATAGTGCCACACCCCCCTACAGATAGCTCCATTGGGGCTACCTCTAAGAAACAAATCCCCTGCCAGAGCGCTGCTGAAGAAGCCCCTGAAGTCACTGTCCATATGTGGACAGTGACGTCAGGGGATTTTTCCGGATCGGACTACCCGGCCATAGCGTTGCCGACTCTCTGGCCAGGGATTCCTCAGATGGAGGAGCCCCTGAAGTCACTGTCCATATATAGACAGTGACTTCAGGGGCTATTCCAGCAGAGGAATACCCAGTCAGAGTGGTGGCAACGCTGTGGCTGGGTATTCCTAGAGGGAGTCCAAATGGAGTTATCGACAGGAAGGTAGGGTCTAACGCTGTTAACAGGGGAGGGTGTGTGGGGCGCTATCTATAGGGGGGGTTGTACTATCTACAGGGGGCTGTGTGGCCATTGCTCACTTACCACCAATGAACCAGCAACGCGGAAAGGGACTGCGCTCCTAAATGAAGTCATGAAGGAACGTTGGCGCGCACCTCCTTCGGCCTGCTCTCTCCTCTCCCAAGGGCGACAGATGACAGCCTCAGAGGCCGCATGTTTGAGACCCCTAACGTAGACCATGCTCACACATCAATACATTGTATAACATTGTCTGTATTACAGAAGAATGTTTCTTTAAATATGCCTCTATCAACTTTGAATACCTAGACTTAGGTCTTTGGGTCATTCTACAGCTTTGCTATGGGATTGAACTTTTGGTTCTGCCTAGATTGCTCCACTGCTTTTCCTATTAGGCATTTCTCTATTATTTATATATCTTTCGGGAAACATCAAACAGTGTATTTTTTGTCATTTTTCTACTGTTCACCAAACACCATGAGTACATTTAGTAAATTTATTTTATCGGTTGCTACGGTTAAAATTTTACAAAATGAACGTTGGGTTGTTGATGTGGTTACCCGCTCTTGCAACCATGTCCACATACAGTATGTATATTTGCTCCTTCTAACTTTGTATTTATATTTTTTGTTATGCTTACTTCCTATAGGGTATGTTCATATCTGCGTTGGGGGTAACGTTAGCATTTTGAGGTGATATTTAATTACTCTTACCCATGTGTTTTTACTTAGGATATACTATTATTTTTTTAAGTTGTCTCAATAGCTGGGGTTACCCATCAATATATGTGATTTACTTAGGCATAAATGACTGCCATTTATAATGTATATTTGTATACTGTGAGGCAGATTTACTTGTGTCTGGGTCTAAAACGCTGCATTTTGGCACAATGTTTGCACCTCATTAGAGACTAGTAAAGTGCCTCAAAAAGGGGTTTGGCTTAAATGTGACAAAGTGCGCCAAAAAACTGGCACAAAATTCTGTTAATAAACCAAATCAAAGGAAAAGTGTCTAACAGGTCATGCAAGATGCGCCAAAATTATTATACAGCATGCACCACTGAGATAAACTAAGTTTACACTGTCTAACTATTAGACGGCGTTAGTAAATGTGGGCCTATATGTAATATGTGTGTATAATACAGATATATTTCGATGTTTTATTAATTTTTTGGTGCATTTTGGGGTGTAAAGTTGAGACACTTATAAATGTACTTATTGTACATTATTTTTTAAAATTTTTAGGGACTGTTATGGGATACTCTGGCTGGGGAACTCTGCTGTTATAGGAGTACTCTGCTTTTAATGCGGTTTTCCAGTCCCTGAAACTTGATGGCCTATCCTCAGTATAGGCCAGCAATAGCTAATCGCTCGGGGTCCGACTGCCGGGACCCCCGCCAATCACCTGATTTGAAGAGGCCGCAATGCGCTTCACCTTCATTCCAGTCACTGCTCTTACTGTGAATCGTCGACACGGCAGTAGCGGCGGTTCACAGTATTACAACCTTCTCCCATTCACTTCAATGGGAGAAGTTTGTAATACTGTGAATCGCTGCTACTGCTGTGTCGGCGATTCACAATACGAGCTGTGACTGGAATGAATGGAAAGCAGTGCTCGTACGAGCGCTGTGGCCCCTTCAAAACAGCTGATCGGCAGGGGTCCTGGCAGTCGGTCCCCGAGCGATCAACTATTGATGGCCTATCATAAGGATAGGCCATCAATTTTTAGGGTCTGGAAAAACCCTTTAACAGCCTGAACTTCCAAGCCAGAAAACCAAAATAACAGCCAAATTACCTTTGGCATCTGAGGAGTTAATGAAGCTATATTTCTAACTGAGAATATGAGCAGGTAAAATTCTCTACCTTTCCCTACAGTGGATGTCATCTAAATAAACAGCATCTACATGTCTACCGTGGACACAGTGGCTGACATCTGACATGACTGTTTTTTTTTAAACATGTATGCAATATGATTGGAAAGGTTCTCTTTCATGTCTTCTTTGTAATATAGCTGTTGTCTACTCATTTCCCACAAAACATTCTAACTCAATTTTTTTTTTAATGTTAACTAATTGAACAATTTGGACTTGAGAGTTTTTTTTATTAAGTTTGCAAAGGTTGACGGTCTTCTTAATTTTCCACTGATAATTCCTGGTTGTACCGTTTCTTTGTAGTAAGAGATTGTATGTTCTATTACAACAACTCCCAATATAGTCCAATCAAACTGAAAACAGAGTGAGGGTAGGCACAATTTTGAGCTCTTCGGCCCAGATACAACATCTTGTAACATGACCTCCAATGATCACATGCCATTTATAGTCCTACTGTCTTCCTACGAGATAGAGTGGCATTTTGGCCCCGCAGACACTGGGGTCTAAGTTAAGTGCAACCCTCTATTGTTTACACCTCTCAATGGGTATAATGAATCTGTGACTGCCACAGAGGTGGGGATGTTGTCCCCTATTAGTTTTAGCCAAACTCTGGCCAAGTTCTTCTGCACATTATTGCAGAATGTTATGATAATCACGCTGAAATTCCTGTTACTTTTCTAAAACCAAGTACACTATGCTATGTAAACTTATGTTGTAAACTCTCAATTATCAGATGGATGATTTAATCTTCTTCACAACACTAGTTTAATGTATTATTCATGTATAATTCTGCCGCAAGGGATAGAAGATTATTGGCCGGCTATATTGAAATTGTACGCTGATGGAGATCCAAACACTTCATTCTACTGTGGAGTGATTATGTGAAAGAAATTCCTTTTAATTCCTACAAACACTTTAAGACTTAATAATACAGTTCAGGACAACAATTGAGTTGTCTATAGTGTAAACCAGCAGTCTTCAAGCTGTGGCTCCAGCTGTTGCCAAGCTACAACTCTAGCATACCCCATCACCCACAGGGCATGTAACACTGACCAGAATTTATCATGGAGGACTCTATTATTTATACAATTTTGAAAAATACACATGGTGGAATACACTTTAGTAACGTAAAAAAATATGCATAAGAAGGCTTACATGTTTACATGTTTCGAACCTGTTGGTTCCTACTCATAGCAGTTTGCAACTAAGAGTAAGAACCTACAGGTTCAAAACGCGTAAGCCTTTTCCATCTTCTTATGGATATCCACCTACCTCCGACGTAGATCTTCTTGTCTGATAGCACTGATCAATACGGGACGTGGAGGACAAATCTCATTGTGGTGAGCGGACCTATTTTTTTTCTCTTGTTCATGCTCCACACATTTTACTATTGGTTGCTTCTTAGTTACACAAGATAGCTTATCATCATTATTACAGCTCCTTCTGCAAGCTGTATACTTAGCACCAAAAACAGGATTGGTTTGCGTCATGAAAAAGGTTTTATTGAAATTGCTCTGACAGGATCCAATCTTGTTTTGGCACTATATATACGGCTCACTCATGTGAACTATTATTTATAACGCTTAAAGGGTTTCTTGATGGCCTATACTTTGGATATGTCGTCAATATGAAATCGGTGGCGGTCCGACACCCGGGACCTCCGCCGATCAGGTGACTGAAGGGGCCAGGGCGTTTTTTTATTCAGTTTTTACCACAGCACTGCACTGTACATATCGGTAGCGGCTTTGCCTGGGATTGCAGCTCAGTCCCACCCATTTCAATAAGACGTATACGGCACTGTGCCTGTAACTGGGAAAATGCTGCGGCAAAAATGTCCGGACAACCCCTTTAAGTTTCCTCTATAGAGAAAAATGCTACTGGTAATGGTTATTTAGTTATGGCGAATATCTATTGAGTGAAATTCAACATGTGAGGTCAATTTCTCTACTGATAGAAACTATTACCTTGTTACCATAGGCATACAGATTAGCATAAATCATGTTCATATAGGCCAAATGTTAAGGTGGTCTATAGCCAAATTAAAGTTTTTTTTATTTTTGGTAAAAACTCTATATAATCTCTTATAATTTTTGCACTAGTGTTTAATAATGTGAGAGCATTTCATGCCTGATATTTATAAGTGATGTTGTGTTGGCAAACATAAAACCTACAAATACATATTTACCATATCAAAACCCCCTGTCTAGTGTAAATGTCATCCCATGTTTGCTCACTTTCCGTTAAGCCATGGACATGGCTGCTTTTCCATCAGCATAGTTCAGAGGGATCCATTGTTTATCAGGCCTGGCTATCTTTTTCTCATCTTCTTTAGTTTAGTTTCGCACGCACATCACCACTTTATTCTGTAGTTTATGCTTAACAACAAAGGTGCAAAACATGATTGTCTGTCTTTATATCCAATCCAACAGAAGGAACAAAGTGTGACTAAATGCCTGTGTGTGTTTATATGGCACTCAGTACACTACTACTGTGTTTAGCTGTTATTGCTGGCGTGTAGCCCAAGGAAAAGTGTTGAGAATTCTTGACTGTCTCCTGAGGCCCTCCTTTTAAATAGGTCATTTTCCTCCCACACATACTGACACTGGATGTTTGTTTTTTAGACCATTTGTAATACTAATTTGAAGCTTTGTATCATGAAACGAGTAGAACGGTAGCTTTTTTCCTGCTGTATGCCTAGGACCCACAACCCATTTATAGTTGCCCATACTATGTTGTTTAGCTATTCTGAAGTCAATTAAACACTATAAATATTCATAATGAAATGCTATATGGTTCATCGAGGAGGATGCAGTAACATTACTCTAAGGCCTCATGCACACGACCGTAAAAACTCCCGTTAGTACGGGTCGTAATTACGACCCGTAATAACGGGCTCATAGACTTCTATTGGCCACGGGTACCTTCCCGTTTTCTTACGGGAAGGTGCCCGTGCCGTTGAAAAAGATAGAACATGTCCTATTTCAGGCCGTAATAACGGCATGGACAGTCCATAGAAGTCTATGGAGCTCCCGTAATGACGGGTGGCTACATGTGTGCACCCGTCATTACGGCAGCGTTGCTAAGCGACGTCAGTAAATAGTCACTGTCCAGGGAGCTGAAAGAGTTAACTGATCGGCAGTAACTCTTTCAGCACCCTGGACAGTGACTACCGATCAGAATAAAGAGCAACCTGTAAAAAATAAAAACAAAAGACGTTCATACTTACCGAGAACTTCCTGCTTCCTCCAGTCCGGTCTCCCGGCCGTTGCCTTGGTGACGCGTCCCTCTCGACATCCGGCCCGACGTCCTGGCCTTCCCTGGATGACGTTTCAGCCCATGTGACCGCTGCAGCCAATCACAGGTCAATCACAGGCTGCAGCGGTCACATGGACTGCCGCATCATCCAGGGATGTGGGGCTGGATGTGAAGAGAGGGACGCGTCACCAAGACAACGGCCGGGTAAGTATGAATTTCTTTAACTTTTATTACAGAAAGGGCTGTCCCTTCTCTCTATCCTGCACTGATAGAGAGAAGGGGCTGCCGATTAGTGCAGTGCTATTTTGCCGCCAAAAACGTGCCCGTAAATACGGGTGGAATACGGGTGACACCGGACCCATATTTACGGGCACGGGTCCGTAAATACTGGTGCAAAACGGATCGAATACGTGTGACACCGGACCCGTATTTACGCCAGTATTTACGGGTGGGAAAAAATACGGTCGTGTGCATGAGGCCTAAGGCTTTGTTCACACTGCGTTTTTGTTGCATTTTTAGCATGCTTTTTTTTTTTGTTTTGGTAGATAAACTCCCATGTCTCTCAATGAGAGTTCATCAATCGAAGTGCATGCTAAAAACGCACAGTGTGAACACAGCCTTATGATCTGGGGTCAGATACAAATAATGGGAAATCTAGTTAGAACTGAAAGGACAATGGTAAAAAAAAGTGATACCACAGACTCTTGCAAAGGTTTGGAGTTTGTTCTGGGTGCACTGTATACAATGTACAAGGGAAAGCAGAAAAATCTCTGCAACATGGAATGGCCACCAAAAAGTCCTTATTTACATTTCATAGGATTCCTACAGAATGAACTGGATTTCTAAGTAAGTTACAAGCACAAACCATTTCTAGGATGCCATGCAACAAGAATAAAAAGAAACTGGAACAAGATCAATTAACAAACTTTCAGAAATTATACCTAGATACTTTGACAGCAATAACATGTAGCCATGATTCATTTATACCTAGATACTTTGACAGCAATAACATGTAGCCATGATTAATTTTTAATCATATTTTATTCACATTTTCAATTGGCCATGAAACAAAGCTGTCCAGGGTGTATGGAAATTAAGTGTCTGCAGTGTATGTACCATTTGCAAAGACTAACACGGGTAAACACAACTATGCTCAGGCAATGAAGGAAGGGGCAGGGCACTTCTTATAGTCCAGGGTGAGTATGGGCTAATTACTGATTTTCTTCATGTGTGCACGCTGGCCCTTCAAGGCCAGGGACGAGTGTGCGCTCGCACCCTACGGGACGCAGCCCACCGAAGCGGAAGTGAGCACTAGAGTCTCCTGAGGAGAAGATGAGGGCCAGCGCTCACAGATCCATGGCTGCGGCCGTCGGGGGGTGAGTAATCATGACAATCCGTGGTCATGGGCGTTACACAGATTGAGCGATCTGAGCTACTTTGAATGGGGAAGGTTCATAGGTGCTAGACTAGTGTAACGTCCGTGGTAGCTGACCACGAACTTCTTCCATCTGGTCGACGCCCTTCTCTCCAGAGATGTCAACACATGTGGCCGTCCTATTCCACAGTGACCACCAGGGTGCGCTCACGAGCTCAGCCCAGCCTTAAGGAGAAAGGTGTGAGATTGAGCTGATTGCTCCCAGAGCACTCTGAACTATAAGAAAAGCTCTGCCCCTCCCTGCATTGCCTGAGCCTTGTTGTCGTTACCCTAGTTTGTCTCTGCAAATGGTCTCCTAGTGCCTTCCAGTTCCCAGTGTTTCCTGCTACCTGTAACCTGTATCCCGTGCTATCCTGGTCAAGTACCGTATAGAGTTGGAGTCATGCTGTGCTGTGTTCCATGCCTGTCCTGTAACACCATGCCTGGTGTCTGCCTGCTGCCAAAGTCCCTTCCGAGCCTGCCTCGCTACTGTCTGAAGCAACCACAGATACACCTATACGAACTATAAACTTTTACCTGTGTCCTGTTGGCCAGCTGCCGTTAAGGTGGTACGGCCCAGTGGGTCCACATACTCAACGTGACAACTAGCCAGGGCCAATATTTTAAAAACTGCCAACCTAATGGAGTGTGTCCAAATAAATTAGCAATAATTTCTAAAATTCCGTTTTTACTTTGTCATTATGGGGTATTGAGTTCGGAATGGGGAAAAACTTGATTGTTTTTTTTATTTTAGCACAGGGCCTCAACATAACAAAATGTGAAAAAAGTCAAAGGGTCTGAGGGCAGCTAAAATTGTCTTACCCGTAATTTTCCTTTCCTTGAATCCGAAGGCAGCACAATACAAAAGCGTTAGTCATGCCTCCTGGCTTCTAGGACAGAAAAAAAAAAAAACATGAGTGGTTAATTAATTAATCAGTACACTTAACCAGCATAGCTAGGGTATATAGGATGGGCTGAGCCACTAACCACTTGTGTAAATATGTAGCAATAATCTTAAGGGTGGGATAGCTGTGCTACCTTCGGATTCAAGGAAAGGAAAATTACGGGTAAGACAATATTAGGTTTCCTTATCATCCTCGGCAGCACAATACAAATGGGACTTGAGTAGCAATATTGAGGGCGGGGGGGGGGGGGGGAATGAAACAACTGAATGAATTTGAAATGGACCTCGAGTAGAGGTTCAAAGGGTGGACCTGTAATGTGGTTAAGGACCATAGATAAATCCCAGGAAGTAAAAGGAGATGTAACTGGAGGCCTCAAATTCTTAACTGCACAGAAAAATCTACGGACTAGGGACTAATTGGAGAATAGACCTTCAGATAGTGCGTTAATGGCTAAAAAATGAGATTTTAAGATGTTAAGCTTTAAACCTTTGGAGAACCCCTCTTGGAGAAACTGTAAAATCACGGGAAAAGAGATGGAGGCTATAGATCTTTTGTGGCACCATTCATTAAAAACCTTCCAAATTCTGCCATAAGCTTTAATGGTTGAAGGTCTCCTGGATGACAATAGGGTCTGGATTACCTATTCTGACAGCCCTTTATCTGCTAGTAGTAACCTCTCAGTCTCCAGGCCGTAAGATAAATGAACTTTATGTCTTTATGGTGAAACCCATTCTGAGTGAGAAGGTCTTGTTGGACTGAGACCTCATTTACACGAGCGTGTGCGTTTTGCGCGCGCAAAAAACGCTGCGTTTTTCGCGCGTTTGTATTGCGTATGGTCTGCGTATACGCAGGCTTGTTGCGTTTTTTACGCGCGCAGGACTAGCGTTTGCATCGCGCATAAAAAACGCAGAGGGGATTATTGGGACGCCTGCCTACAAATAGGCCAGCTGGCCCAACCCCTGCTTGCTGGTAGAACCCAGTTTTGAACCTTCTTTCCGCCTCTGCAGAAACAAGCGTGTGTTTTTCCCTTTACGTTGCAATTGCCTTGACATCCAACTATTATGGCTTCGCCATCGCTGGCACGTGTGCTTCTTCTCTGGATGATCTCACGTCGGTTTGGCGAGCGGCGACACATGCTGCATCACCGGACGTCTGTAAGAACTCGCATTTGGGTTCATCCACTTGTGGCGCAACGTACTATAAAAGGCCATTTCCATACCCTGTATGAGGAGTAAAGGCGGCATCCCGAAAAATTTCGTGCCTTCTGCCGCATGTCTGTGGCCGCGTTTGACCTTCTTCTTGCGCAAACTCGCTCTGGTCTCACCTACCAGAATACCAACATGAGACGCTGCATTTCGGCCGAAGAACGGCTGCTTGTGACCTTGAGGTATGTGTGAAACGGATTGCACTTAGACCATGCCGCTGTCTGCTTATCCAGCCCTCCACTAACATATGTTCTGCCTTTGTATTTCTTTCTCGTTTTTTCTTAGATTTCTGGCCACAGGCAATAGCTATCATTCGTTGCATTTTGAATTTCTTTTGGGAGTGACCACCATTTCGTTCATTATCACATCCACCTGTGTCGTGTTGTGGCAGAGGTTAAAGAGCACGGTCATGCCGCAGCCCACGACAGAACAGTGGCTAAGTATTTCGGAGGGATTTCTTAGAGCGACAGAATTTCCGAATTGCATTGGTGCCTTAGACGGCAAACACATTCGTGTGAGAAAGCCCCCACGCAGTGGCTCCCAATACTTTAACTACAAGCAGTTTTTTTCTATGGTCTTGTTAGCTTTGGCGGACACCAATTATAGTTTCACTATTGTTGACATTGGCTCGTATGGAAGCTCCGCTGATGCACGCATATTCCGTTCTTCAAGAATGGGAAAACGACTCCTCAATAGGCGACTGGCGGTGCCGGAACCTTCCATCCTCCCGGGCTCCAGTGGCCCCCCTATCCCGTATGTTATCGTTGCGGATGAGGGCTTTGCACTCACTATGCAAGTCATGCGTCCCTTTGCAAGAAGGGGCTTGGATGACCGTCGGCGCATGTTCAATCTCCGCCTGGGACGAGCTCGGCGCTGTGTGGAATGTGCCTTTGGCATTATGTCAAACAGGTGGCGTGTATTTCTCTCAACCATGCAATTGTCCATGCCGAATGTCACACGTGTTATACAAGCGGGTGTAGTTCTGCATAACTTCTGCCGCATTAATGATGCTAACTTTGATGCAGAATATATCCTGACACATGCAGGCACCACTGACAATGTCCCGGTGAATCCTCAAGGGCGTTCTGTCTCTTCTGGCCTTCGCGTGCGTGATACGTTGGCAGCATATTTTGCATGCCCATCTGGACCAGCACCGTGGGGGCCAGAAGACCTTTGAAGGGGTGTATGTTCTTTGGCGGCTTCACTACCCACGTGTCATGTGACCATGTAACTATTGTGTGTATTTGTGGGTTTGGGGTTGGGTTAGGGACGCGCAAAACCAGAGGACCCTTGACTCGCGTTGCGAGCTTACATCTCTCAGGGGTTCAGCAGGACTTTATACAGTTGCTGAGTTACTTTCCCCATATATCCTGTTGTGCCGACTACACTTTAGGACCGTCCAAGTGCAAGTGTAGTTCGTTTGCCTCGGGGCCCATGGCAGGACCTAAACTTTGCAATCGCTTTCAAGCTATGTCAAACCCCGACAGATGAACTAAAACCTTATATCACATGGCCATACATTGGTCCAAAAGGCCAGAGGTGTGTGAGAGTGTAGGCAAAGGAACATTGTGGCAAACCTTGTGTTGTGTGGTCTAAATGAATAATAACATGAAAGCAAACCATTAACCATGATTATTTTTCTTGATGGCTTTGGAGCCAACTAAAACGTTTTGCACCTGAACATACACACGAAGAACATGGTGTAACGAACAAAAAAACAACAGCGTGTGCACACAACAAACGTGGGCAGCCTTGCACCACACACAACATTGCCGTCCAAAGATATTCCCACCAACACACTCACAGGTGTTGGTATCTTTGTCCTGGGGAGGCATATTCCTGCATATCAGCACCACTATGCTGGACCTGGAGCTGGGTAGGTTGTCCCTATCCAGCATAGTGGTGCTGATGTGGTGGGTGGAATGTGTGCCCTGACAGCTGGTGAGCCATAGGGTGCATGTAGGGATACTGCCGTACCATCTGGGGAACAGGGTGGAATTGCCCAGGCACCTGGGCCGTGGGTGGCGGCATGTAATTATTTTGCCACTGCTCTATTGCCGTGAAACACATATGGGGATTGTGTGGCGGTCTGCAAGCGTCGATCAATGTGACGATCGATGCCTGCAGACGGCCCATAAGGTCCATCGGCACCAGGCGTAGGAGGGGGACAATGCTGCGGCCGAAGGCATCATTCCCATCCTCCTCTGCGGCTCGCCTGAGATAGTCCAGTACCCACGTATCCACCTGGGCAGCTGTGGAGGGCTGTGGGGCACGAACACGCCGACTGCGGGCTCGCACGGGCCGCTCCTGGGCTGGAGAGGCAACCGGCCATTCTGACTGGCCTGGTGCGGGCTCCTGGGGTGTCGGCTCGGGGCTGGGTGGCAGGATATTGGGAGCAGGGGGTTCGGCCACAGACTCCCCCACGTCAGTCTCCTCTGCTGTGTCCTCCAAATTGTCGGTGGTTCTACAAGGAGCAAAAAAAGTATGACTACAATATCTAACATTGCCCACAACAACACGTTGGCAGACAGGACCTTGGCAAACACACATTACACTCATGCAACGGCATAAACGCTTACGTGCGCATATCCATGATGTCCTTCAGGAACATCAGCTGTTTAGTATATATGTAGGGCCGTTTGCGAGATGCCCCATCTCCGCTGCGTCCCTTGTCACCCATCTCTCGCCTGAATTGATCACGGCAGCTCCGCCACCGTGTCTTGATATCTTGGACTGTTGGATGTAACAAAAACATAACACTCCATCAGAACTATCACCTCTCACTTCAAAATGAAGGGCCCTGCAATGGCAATGCGGTGGGACGTGGGGAAGCACCTGCTCCACCAAAGTTTCTCGTGCTAATGAGCGCAATACACATACAGGGCCCAGGTTTTCGATAGGCATGACAGGCATTGACAGAAAATGCCAGGTACTCACCCAACCGAGTGCGGTCCCGGGTTCGGCCAGTCTCCCACTCTTGCCCAAAGAGGTTTTTGGCCACCAACTCCCATGCGTCCTCCTTCACCGTCCTGTTATGATACTCCTCACATCTGGTATCCCATATCGCTGGATGCTCCTGGACAAAAAGGATGAGGCACTCCACATCCATCCCGCGCGGCATGGCTGTAGTATGGCTGTGAAACGCTCAAAACTATCCGCACACAACTCTCCTGGCACTGGCTAGACTTGCCCCCTCGCACTTGAAAGGCAGGCACTTCCTGGTTTGGAGTAGCTTTGTGTAGCTTTATAGACTAATTAGAATGGACATAACAGCTCTTGCGTGTTTTTTGCGCATGCAACGCAGGACCGTCCGTGTGGCATGCGTTGTTTTCACGCACCCATTGAAGTCAATGGGTGCGTGTTGCGTGAAAAACGCAAGAATATAGAACATGTCGTGAGTTTTACGCAACGCACTCACGCAGCGCAAAATTCACGCATCGTCGAAACAGCCCCATAGACTATTATAGGTGCGTACGACACGCGTGAAAAGCACGCGCGTCGCACGCGCGTATAATACGCTCGTGTAAATGAGGCCTGATAGTCTCCAATATTCTCCCCTCGAAAGCTCTAATAAGAGAGGGAACCAAACCCTCCTGGGCCAAAATGGGACTATTAGAATGGCTTCTATTTGTTCCTCCCAGATCTTTTTGAGGGCTTTCAGAATCAGAGGAATGGGAGGAAAGGCATAAATGAACTCTGCTTTCCAAGGGGACTGAGAGGCCGTCTAAAAACGTTGGAAAGTCCAGACTGTTCAGTGATGCAAAACTCGAAGTCTTCCTGTTGTGCCTGGTAGCCAGTATGTCTATGGAGGGAATCCCCCACCGGGATATGATGCTGTGGTAAACCTCTTGATTTAGATTCCATTCTCCTGGGAGGAGAGAATTCCTGCTCAACTAGTCTGCTCGTTGGTTGAGGACGCCTCTGATATGTACGGCTGAGAGATCTGTCACATTTTTATCTGCCCATGTCATGATGGCCCTGCATACCTTCAACAGAAGCTGACTCCTGGTCCCCCCTTGCTTCTTTATGTAATATACTGTCGGAGAGTTGTCGGACTGAACAATAACAGTTTTCCCTTTGAGGAGAGGTTGGAAATGATGAAGGGCTAATTTCACCGCCCTGAGTTCTCTCAAGTTGGATGAGAGTGCTCTCTCCATGGGAGACCAATTGTTCTGTATCCAAAGGGCACCGAAATGAGCTCCCCAGCCGAGAATTGAAGATTCTGTGGTTACCACTGACTGGACAAGGGGGACCAGAGATCCGCCTGAAGAGAGCCACCACCTCAAGTCTATTTTGGTTTGTGGAAGGATCTTTAGGGTATTGTCGAGAGCTTGATGATCTCTGTTGCATTGGGACAGAATATTGGACTGGAGACTTCTGAAGTGTATCCTGGCCCAGGGGACTGCTTCTATCGATGACGTCAGGCAGCCCAGGACTCTCATTGGAGATCTCAGAGATATCCCCTGATGATGTAGAAGGAAGTTGACACCTCGTCTTATATTTAGGATTCTTTCTCTGGATAGAGTGATGGTAAAGGACCTTGTGTCTATCAGAAACCCTAGGTAAGTTAACCTTTGAGAAGGAAGAAGCTGAGATTTCTTTCTGTTGATCAGGAACCTGTGCTGATTTAAACATGAGAGAGTGGTGGCTAAATGGACAGAAGGAAGATGTGCAGTTGGAGCTCTTAGTAGCCAATCATCTAGGTATTGGACCAGGTAGATGCCCTGCATTCTGCTGCTAGGACTATAATGATCTTGGCGAAGACCCTGGGAGCAGTTGAAATGCCGATTGGAAGATATTTGAACTGTAGGTGAATTATATCCTTGCCTCTTTATACTGCTAGTCTCAGAAATTTCCTGTGAGTTCTACAAATAGGAATGTGTAGGTATGCATCCTTGAGGTTGATTGATGCTAGAAAGTCCCCTTACTGTAAAATATTGATGACTGACTTTATGGAGTCCATCTTGAATTTTTTCTTTAGAAGAAATTTGTTTAGATAGGTAAGGTCTATGATAAGCCTCCACTGATGATCTGGCTTCGGAGCAGTAAACACTCTTGAATATATCCCCAGGCCTCTTTGATGAATAGGAACCTCTTCTAGAGCTCCTTTCACGATGAATTCCTGCAAAAGGTGGAGAACCGTTAGATCTTTTGGAGAATTCAGTAGAAACCTGTCTGGAGGAGGGTAAATTAATTCCAGAGAATATCCTCTTTGGACACAGGAAAGCACCCAAGAGTCTGAAGTCATTTTCTCCCAGACTTTGGAGAATCTTGAAAGCCTTGCGCCCACTTGAGGAGGTTGAATTATGGCGTCATAATTGTGGAGTTTTTGAGGAATCATTGACGTTCTTCCTCCTGAAACCAGGGTCTCTATATCCTGGTTTAGATTGGAATCTTCTTTGCCTGTCAAAGGGTCTACAGTTCCTTCTGAATTTAGGGGAATATCGCCTTTAGGGGTGAAAATTACGCTGTTTGGTTCTCTTAACTTGAGGGAAAAAAAGACACCCTTATCTTCAGTTAGAGATTCTAAAATGTTATTTAGTTGCGGCCCAAACAATCCGTCAGGTTGAAATGGGAGAGAGCAAAAATTATTTTTGGATGGTATGTCCCCCGACTATTGTTTCAGCCAGTGTTCTCTTAGTCGCGTTGGTGAGGGCTAGGTTTTTAGATGCCAATTTAAGGGTATCAATAGGGAAATCACATAAGAAATCAGAGGTTAACTTCATCTCAGGAATAGACTGTAAAATTTCGTCCCTAGGGACCCTTTCTTTGAGGTCTTTAGTAAGTTGGCTAAGTAAAACACGTAAGGTTCCCGCAACTGAGACCGAAGCCAGAGAGGCTTTACAGACTGAGGAGGAGGCTATATAAGACTTTTTAAGGAGAGCATCTGCTTTCCGATCTATTTGATCCTTCAAAAGTGATGACTGGTCAGAAGGAAAAATACATCTCATTGATAACCGGCCAACCACTAAATCCACTTTAGGAGGATCCTGTCATTCCTGAGATATACTTGGGTCTAATAAAGTGGCGTAGCTATAGGGGTCGCAGCGGTTATGCAGTTCTGACCGGGCCCCTAAGCCTGGGGGGCCCACGGGCCCCCGTTGCCATACAGCATGCTTGTTAAATAAATTTTCTGTGCCGTGAAGCCGGCACTTCCTGGTTACGGTCACATGGTACACTTAGTGTACCATGTGACCGTGTTGTCACGTGACACGTCTTCCAGCCAGTGCAGTGGAAGAGCCGGTGCGGAGGACTTCAGGTGAGCTGCAGAGTCTGTATTGTAATGTATTGTGTTGTGTTGTATTGTGTTGGCTTCTAATGTATTGTGTTGCCTTGTAATGTATTGTGTTGTATTGTGCTGTTTGCGGTGGAGAGGGGGGCCGTTAAATGACAGCCCCCCTCCTCTCTCCACCGCAAACTGCACAATACAACACAATACATTACACACTGTGGGTCCCGTCCCCCTGGGGATTCATGTGAAGACCTCCGGGGGGTCGCGAGTCACTCACCGAGGTCCCAGTTCCATTCAATGCTGGAGCAAGGTGCTGACTTCTCCTTGATCCAGCATTCACTGTGCCCTGAGGGGCTCGACGCAGGCTGGCGGGATGTAGCGACATCATCGCGCCTGTCTGCGCCGAGTCACTCATAGCACACACCGGAGGAGGCGAAGGATCCTCCACCCGACGTGGGAACGGGGACAGGTAAGTAATTATGCTATTTTTCTATTATGCACACATGGGGGCATTATACTGTATGGGGGGGGGCTAATATTGCAGGTGGGGGGTATTCCACTGCATGGGGGCTGATATGGGGGAATTATATTGTATGGGGGGCATTATACTGCATGGGGGCTGATATGGGGGAATTATACTGTATGGGGGGCTGATATGGGGGGCATTATACTGTATGGGGAGCTCATATGGGGGCATTATACTGAATGGGAAGCTCATATGGGGGGCATTATACTGTATGGGGATCTCATATGGGGGGCATTATACTGTATGGCAGCTGATATGGAGGTGCATTATACTGTATGGGGGCTGATATGGGGGGCATTATACTGTATGGGGAGCTGATATGGGAGGCATTATACTGTATGGGGAACTGATATGGGAGGCATTATACTGTATGGGGAGCTGATATGGAGGGGCATTATACTGTATGGAGAGCTCATATGGGGGGCATTATACTGTATGGGGGCAGCTTTGTGGGGCATTATACTGTGGGGGCTGATATGGGGAGCATTATACGGTATGGGGCTGTTATGGGGGCATTATACGTTATGGGGCATTATATTGTGTGGGGGCAGCTAAGGGAGAATTATACAATGGGGGCTGTTGGGCAAGGCGTCTGGGCATAGGCGGGCGTAGGGGTCATGAGCCTTTAGCTACGCCCCTGGTCTAATAAATAGACAGATTTAAACCTAGCCCCTGGATCTGCACTTTCCTCTGGTTTCTTCCAGTATGATTTTAAGAGATCATCAAGAATGGGGTGGTGAGGGAGTACCCATGATTTCTCTTTGGGAAAATAGAAGAGCCTCTCCTTCTTTGAATTGAACTCCCTGAGATCATCCATTTCTACGGTCTTTTTCACCAACTTTACCAGAGAACTAACCCTATCTTTATGAAAAAGATGGCAGTCTTCTCCTGAGGAGATATCTCAGCTTGTCTGAGTTATTCAGATAATTATTGTCCCTCAGACCGTGGGGCAGATGGTCCAGGGGACTCTTCTGATGAGGAAATACTTCTTGTAAGGGTATGTGCACACGCAAAATGAAAAACTTCTCAAAATACTGAGCTGTTTTCAGGGGATTTTAGCAGCATTTTTTACGGCTGTTTTTGGAGCTGTCAATGAAAAACGGCTCCAAAAACGACCCAAGAATTGACATGCACTTCTTCTTCGCGGCCGTTTTTTTACGTGGCCGTTTTTCAAAACGGCCACGTAAAAAACGGCCCGTCGGAACAGAACGCTTTTTTCCCATTGAAAACAATGGGCAGATGTTTGGAGGTGTTCTGTTTCCGATGTTTCGGACATTTTTCGGCTGTTTACGGTCTGAAAAACGTCTGAAAATAAACCTTGTGAACATACCCTAACAGAGACAAAAAACGCATGCAGTTGACCGCATGCGGTTTTCAAACTCAACACTTACACTAACCAACAAATTATAATTATTTTAAATGGTGTATAGCAAATGGGCAGACTCATGTAAGCAGTTAATCTGGTGTTATGCTGTATAGATTGACCTTTGTGCTCTACTAATCCTGTAAATATGTCTTTATCACGTGTAAAACACGGAAATGAAAAGATTTCACTAAAGTATTATCCAGTAAACTGAATAAGAGGAATGGAACACTTGAGCAGTGAGGAGGAAAAACTTCTTTTTAGTGCAAATCATCACTTGTGGATACAATTAATTATTGTGTTGTAAGATCATAATAGTCAAAGTAGAAGGATTCCTAAGACTTGGCACCCTGCTCCATGAGCTGCTCTGTTTCTGGAGAGCTGCTAAGAAAGAGAGCGCACCTAGTCTATCTATGTATGTCTGGTGGCAGCTTCCCCGGATGACTATTGCTGACCATTTTTCATGCCGCATAAAAGATCTGAACATGGGACAAATGAGTGCTTGTTTGTCGGCTGATTGCTGCCCCATTTACACAGGGCATTGAATGGGAACAGGTGGTCATACGAACACTTGTTTGTTCAAACATCAGCCCATATCAGGCCTTAAAATACAGCTAGAGGCCCCATGCACACGACCGTAAAATCGCCCGTAATTACGGACCCATTCATTTCTATGGCTGACGGACATCTTCCCGTATATTTATGGAAGGTGTCCGTGCCCTATAAACTTTCCGGAAAAAATAGGACATGTCCTATTTTTTATTTTACAGACCGTGCTCCCATACTTTATAATGGGAGCACGGCCCGTAAATGCGGACGGCTGTCCGTGGCCGTCCGCGTCCGGCCATGCCCGTAATTACAGGTCATAATTACAGGCACAGTCGTGTGTCACGATGCGGAGTGCGGATCCACTGGGCCGTACCGAGTAGCGGGATGGCAGCTGGCCAAACAGGTAAGTACAGAGTTCAATTAGTTCATCGAGGGTACCTGAGGCAATCGTAGGCAGTAGCGAGGCAGGCACTTCCAGGACCAGGCGGCGGGAAGTCGTCAGGTGAGGCGTAGCAGATCAAGTGTAGACTGTAGCACAGCACGGCAATTGCACAGCACGGCAATAGCACTAGGTATCACGGAAACAGGATACAGGATACAGAAGCAAGGTACACTGGGAAACTGGAAGACACTGGGAGACCATAAGCACGACAAACAATGGGTAACGAACAACGCTCTGGCAAAGAGCAAGAGGGCAGAGCCCTTTTTATAGCCCAGGGCATCCTGGGCTAGATTGCAGAGTTCTTGCAAAAATGCGGAGTCTGGAAGTGAGTGCCGGCGCCTGACAGGAGGACAACACTGCAACGAGGTAAGATGTCCATGGCCACGGCCGTCGAGATTGACGACCGAGCGACGGACCGTGGCCATAGACGTTACAGTGTGGATGGTGCCTGAGAGGCCCCATGCACACGACCGTATTTTCCTCTCTTCATAAATGCTGTCCGTAAATACAGATCTGTAGTCATCTGTAATTCATCCGTATATGCGGAAGGGTCCGTATTGCATCCGTATTTGATCCGTATATATGAATCTGTAAAAAAAAGAGGGAGGCTGCAAATTATGTCACCAACATGTTGCATAGCAATGCTTCCGTAAATACGGATGGTTTACGGATGCACATCCGTAGCCGTCCGAAATTATGGAAGGGTCCATAGGCTTTTATGGGAGAATCCGTGCAGTAATTATGGACAAGAATAGGACGGGTTCTATAAAATTTTCAGCATGGACACCCATCAGTAAAAATACTGAAAGGTGTCCGTGGCCAATAGAAATGAATGGGTCCGTAATTACAGATGAAATATACGGTCGTGTGCATGGGGCTTGTATTCAGGCTAGACAAGTGCTTATGTTTTACAAATCAATTACTTATTTCTATCATAACACTTAGACAAGTTGATCAATATCTAACATTAATTAGATCTCTAATAATCTGGTTTTGCTGTAGGAAGATAATATAGTTTACTACATGCAGTTTTTAAAAATATTACCTTATTAGAATCTGTTGAAGTGCTTCAGGCAATGTCAAGTTGTTCAAGGCTTGACATCCAATCTCATGTGAGCTCATTTCTTATACACTAGAAATTTTGGCGCATTCTGACTATATTAACAAACCTAAATATAATGAAAAGTTCTTAAAAAGTTATTAAAAAAAATTATCACGACTTCTGGTTCCGGCACTGGCGATGCAGGACGCGTGTGACTGAGCTCCCGCCTGACCTGACAGCCTGCAATAGTCGCTCCAGCGGCGAACATCGTGTCCCAGACAACGGCCCTGCTCACAGGGACGTCTCCGGCGCTGTCTGCATGGAAAGATATCTCCTCCGTAGAGCACACAAGCCAGCCTTGGAGGATACAGCACCGGCCACTGAGAAGGGAGGTAACATAACGGCACTTCCCGCCACTTCTCCCCCGCTGTACTCGCAGGAGGATGATATGCAGCAGCCCCAACCTCCATCTATATAAAGTGCAGAGCTCAAATCTTCCCATGCACCTGTTGACTATGTGGCTCTGGTACATGAAGTGGCCAAAAGGATAGCTCCTGACCTCCAAAAAGCACTGAAAACAACGGTGCAATCTTCTCTTAACTGCATGCATGCGGACCTGGCACAAAATCACCTCCAGGACAGGAGAATTAGAACATAACATTGTCAGAGGATGAAAATGAGCGCTTGCAAACCACGCTTAAAGTGGTGTTGTCTACTACTACTCAGTTGGGGGACAAGGTGGAAGATCTAGAAACCGATCCAGGAGGAGTAATTTGAGAATTGTGGGGCTGAAAGAGAAGGTTGCCCCTTCCGATTTACAGCGCCTATGTGAGAGGGCATTACCAGTAGCCTTAGGTTTACAACGCCCATACCGGGTGCAAAGGGCGCGCAGATTGGGACCAGACCCGAGAAATCTTCTGTCATCTGATACCAATAGATCACCACGTCCCAGACAAGTCATATTGAAGTTGCTTGATTATAAGGACAAGGTAGCTCTTATGAAGGCATACCGCCGTAGATCTCGACCCTTTGAGATTATGGGAATGAGGGTTCTGCTTTATGAGGACTATTCCATGGAGGTCGCGAAACGTCGCCGCTCTTTTAGCAAGATCTGCACTGCCTTATTCCAGGCTAAACAACTCTACAATATCCCGCCATCCTACAGGTGTTTCAAGCGAACGGCCAAACAAAGGCGTTTACCTCAGCGAGTGAAGCCGAGGAAGCACTCACTAAATTATGCAGGGGGCGCCCTCCACAGGACGCGCGACGCAGACCGGAGGACAATCCACCTCTCATGTCAAGTAATACCAGACAGAATCGGTCGGACTTGGATCGGACATGGCCGGAGGCTCTCCATTCCACACCTGGAAGGGTCCGTAGAGAAGGGTCAAGGAACAGAGGGGACTCTCCTAAACCTCAGAGACGGCCGAGAGATCAAACTTGATCTCCGTCTCCAGATTGAAGAATCTACGGGGTCATTTTATCCTATGGGATAGTTTCTGCAGACGCTGTAAGCCAGTTAACTGGTAGCTCTTTTACAGGTTATCACTGGGTCGACTTTTTCTTTTACAGGATTGCCTTGTAGAGATGCACTTTTTCTATTTTTAAATTCTATATTGTCTGTCTGCTTTATGATACAATGTCGTATATCAACTGTAAGGGGCCAAGTGTCTGCTATATATATATATATATATATATATATATATATATATATATATATATATACACTACCGTTCAAAAGTTTGGGGTCACCCAGACAATTTTGTGTTTTCCATGAAAACTCACGCTTATATTTATCAAATGAGTTGCAAAATGACTAGAAAATATAGTCAAGACATTGACAAGGTTAGAAATAATGATTTTTATTTGAAATAATAATTTTCTCCTTCAAACTTTGCTTTCATCAAAGATTGCTCCATTTGCAGCAATTACAGCATTGCAGACCTTTGGCATTCTAGCTGTTAATTTGCTGAGGTAATCGGGAGAAATTTCACCCCATGCTTCCAGAAGCCCCTCCCACAAGTTGGATTGGCTTGATGGGCACTTCTTGCGTACCATATGGTCAAGCTGCTCCCACAACAGCTCTATGGGGTTGAGATCTGGTGACTGCGCTGGCCACTCCATTACAGATAGAATACCAGCTGCCTGCTTCTTCCTTAAATAGTTTTTGCATAATTTGGAGGTGTGCTTTGGGTCATTGTCCTGTTGTAGGATGAAATTGGCTCCAATCAAGCGCTGTCCACAGGGTATGGCATGGCGTTGCAAAATGGAGTGATAGCCTTCCTTATTTAAAAACCCTTTTACCTTGTACAAATCTCCCACTTTACCAGCACCAAAGCAACCCCAGACCATCACATTACCTCCACCATGCTTGACAGATGGCGTCAGGCACTCTTCCACCATCTTTTCAGTTGTTCTGCGTCTCACAAATGTTCTTCTGTGTGATCCAAACACCTCAAACTTCGATTCGTCTGTCCATAACACTTTTTTCCAATCTTCCTCTGTCCAGTGTCTGTGTGCTTTTGCCCATATTAATCTCTTCCTTTTATTAGCCAGTCTCAGATATGGCTTTTTCTTTGCCAGTCTGCCCTGAAGGCCAGCATCCCGGAGTCACCTCTTCACTGTAGACGTTGACACTGGCGTTTTGCGGGTACTATTTAATGAAGCTGCCAGTTGAGGACCTGTGAGGCGTCTATTGCTCAAACTAGAGACTCTAATGTACTTGTCTTGTTGCTCAGTTGTGCAGCGGGGCCTCCCACTTCTCTTTCTACTCTGGTTAGAGCCTGTTTGTGCTGTCCTCTGAAGGGAGTAGTACACACCATTGTAGGAAATCCTCAGTTTCTTGGCACTTTCTCGCATGGAATAGCCTTCATTTCTAAGAACAAGAATAGACTTTCGAGTTTCACATGAAAGCTCTCTTTTTCTAGCCATTTGGAGAGTTTAATCGAACCCACAAATGTAATGCTCCAGATCCTCAACTAGCTCAAAGGAAGGTCAGTTTTATAGCTCCTCTAAACAGCAAAACTGTTTACAGCGGTGCTAACATAATTGCACAAGGGTTTTCAAGTGTTTTCTAATCATCCATTAGCCTTCTAACACAGTTAGCAAACACAATGTACCATTAGAACACTGGAGTGATGGTTGCTGGAAATGGGCCTCTATACACCTATGTAGATATTGCATTAAAAACCAGACGTTTGCAGCTAGAATAGTCATTTACCACATTAGCAATGTATAGAGTGTATTTCTGATTAATCTAATGTTATCTTCATTGAAAAAAATAGCTTTTCTTTAAAAAATAAGGACTTTTCTAAGTGACCCTAAACTTTTAATCGGTAGTGTATATATATATATATACACTACCGATCAAAAGTTTAGGGTCACTTAGAAATGTCCTTATTTTTTAAAGAAAAGCTATTTTATATATATATATAAGAAAGCATAGAACACAGTGACGGCACCAGGACTTCAAGTCAGATGAAAGCAAAGTGGATTTATTCACCTCAAAAAAACAGCAACGTTTCGGTTCAACAGGAACCTTTCTCAAGCCATAACAAACTGTGATTGTGAATATTATATGGTTAATTTGTCTCTTTTTTACACTTTTTAGAAACACATGGAATTGTCAAACATCGTGAAGGATTTTGATAAAGCAGCAGAGGCCGATTTATTGGGACCATTTGAGTCCCAGTTGGAAATCTCTATCTTTATATTTTCATATACAGTATTGATTACAGCATTGTAGTGTATCTAATGTCCACATATTCATATATAATTTCATCCAGTCTGATGTACGGTTCTATTATATTTTGTATTTGTTACCTTTTTATTGATCAGCACCCCTTGAATAATAAATATAAATTTGTATATGTTTATGGCATATGTTTTTGACAACATGTCCGTTCGAGATTATTTATTCTTTTCTAAATATGGCTTACTTTATTTAATCCCATTAGTGACTACAGTCACATTTTCTTGTAATGGGTTGTTAATAGTATACCGACTCTTATGTCTTTGAACCTATGCCTATCTCTATAAATAAATTCTAAATATTCTAATTGGGGTATTTTAGCTTCAGGAGTGCGTATGGGGTTAAATTCTGCATAGTATATATACCTTTCATCTTCTATTGCTACTTGCGCCTGCGCAATGGGACTGCACGATGCGTTCCACCGGATCCAATATCCGGTTTTGACGCCATTTTGGAGCATGCGCAGTGGAGACGCGCGAACACTACACGCTGGCTACATGGAGAGATCGTAAACTGTAAGTTTATGGATCTAAATTTATTTATAATTGGCCCCTGCTGGTTTCTTAATTAATCCTATTATGTACTGATTATCCATTATTCACGATGTATGTTCACTATGTTCTTAATATTTTGATATTTATGTATGTCTGTTTGAAGATACATTACTGCACTCCATTTATAATGTCTGGAATACACCATTATAATCACACTTTGATACATTGAATGAGAATTGTACAGTCAATTTTTATATTGCTAATTGATGTGCGTACTCCCTATATATACTTGGCACCATTGTTAGTTTGTTATGGCTTGAGAAAGGTTCCTGTTGAACCGAAACTTTGCTGTTTTTTTGAGGTGAATAAATCCACTTTGCTTTCATCTGACTTGAAGTCCTGGTGCCGTCACTGTGTTCTATGCTTTCTGCTATTTAAAAAAAAAGGGGGAATTGATTCATCCCCTGGTGACGAGCACATGGCCTGATTTTTTGCTATTGTGGAGTGCTGTGTTCATCTATTTGCTGGACTGTATATATATATATATATATATATATATATATATATATGTATATATATTTTGTTCTACAGGTCCGGGAGGGAGGGGGAGGGAGAGATATGTTCTGCACGCCAGAAAAAAGTGAAGTCCATTACGCCAATGGGTACTAGGGTCATGTATACCCTTAGCAAGGGCGTTCTTTCTTTTTCTTTTTGTCAAGATCTGTTGATTTTCAGCTTGTTTTTGTTCTTTATGCCTGGTTTTAGTTATGTATTTAATGTTCATGCATGGCTTTTCTGTAAAGATGGATCCAACTTCCCGAACCGCTCACGGCTTTCTTGCACCTTAGATCACTACATGCATAGTCCAATTACATGAAAATAGTTTCATGGAATGTCAAAGGGCTTAGATCCCCACATAAAAGGACCAAACTCTTGAGACACTTGAAAAGATTAGATCCGGATGTAGTCCTATTACAGGAGACTCACCTTGCTGAACCAGAATTTAAATATTTGCAAAAATTATGGGTGGGCCCAGTTTTTGGCTCGGCTGCTAGAGACAGAATGGCGGGAGTCATGATTCTGATGCATACAAATTTTGCCTTTACTGTAGTGGCCCAGGAGCGTGACGATGAGGGCCGTTGGATCCATTTAGTGGTGGAACATGCAGGAGAAACTCTCAGTATCTACAATGTTTATGGTCCTAATGCTGCCAATGCCCGTTTTTTCCGTCAGTTGGAAACTCAACTCCAACAGGAACATAACAGATTGTTAGTACTATGGGGAGACCTCAATACTGTAATGTCGCCTAGTGAGGATAGGAGCTCAATATCCATTTCACATCAGCATAGGGATTTGTTCCTGCCAGAATTTTTGGGACACACTGCCCTTACAGACGCTTGGAGGTGTCTAGATCCTGATGCTAGAGAATTTACACACTACTCGCATACCCATCAATCATGGTCCCGTATTGATTACCTACTGGTGAGCGATACATTCTCCCGTCGGTTACGAGACGCGACAATTGAGGACCTAGTCATCTCTGATTACTCCCCGATTACAATTACACTGGCTGATACTGTTGCTAAGGGGACAGATTTCATATGGAGATTCCCCTCCTTTCTGGCGAAGGATGAGGGTTTCTTACAGAAGCTAAGGGGTTGGTGGATAGAGTTTGATGGGGATAATGAAGCGCATCGTTCGGACCCATCGTTATATTGGCGTACTGCAAAAGCAGGGATTCGAAGGACAATTATGCAATTTATGTCTATCCTTAAATGTAAGACTACTGAAGGGTATAAGACGGCAAGTGAGCGATTGAGGTGTGCATATACTGCATTTTTACAATCACCGACCATGACTCTGGGGGATAAGTGGAGGGAAGCCAAGATGCAATATGATCAGTGGCTGGATAAAAGAGAAAATATTTACCGGTCCCAATTTGACGCTGATCGGTTCGGCAATAAAGCGGGCAAATTGCTGGCATGCCTAGCACGGGGAAGATATACACCGTCACACATATTAACCCTTAAAGATAAGAATGGAGTTTCTACATCGGATCCCAAAACAATTAATAACATTTTACGCACATATTACCAAACTCTTTATTCGGACACGCCCATTGACTTACAGAAAGGTAGGGAATTCCTAGAGAGGGTGAACCTGCCTGGACTCACTCAGAAGCAATGCGATTTATTGAACGCAGATGTCACATTGGAGGAAATTACGGGTACCATACGGACCTTATCTAATGGGAAAGCCCCGGGACCGGATGGGTTTACGGGAGAATTTTTTAAGTCCTTAAGAGATGAAGTTAGCCCCATCTTGGTGGATTATTATAACGCTTTACTTAGCACAGGCATATTCCCCGCTGAGGCCAAAATAGCGCATATAAAGGTGTTGCCCAAAAAAGGGAAGGATCCTCTTGACCCGGGGTCTTACCGCCCTATATCATTGATAGACTAAGACAAGAAATTACTCTCCAAAATTTTAGCAAATTGCTTGGCTTTATATTTGCCTACACTGGTGGATCCCAAGTGGGCTTTGTTAGGGGTAGAGCAGCAGTGGCAAATTTGCAAAAGGTGTTGACGGTGTTAGAGGCAGTTAGGCATGATCCCCAGCCAGGTATCCTACCGACGCTCTTGGCCTGTGTACGCAGAGAAGGCTTTCGATAACATACAGTGGGAATGGCTGGGGATGGTGCTGGAGAGGATGCACATCTAGGGAGCCTTTAGGATCTTTTTGAAGGGTGTTTATGCTAATAGATTCACTGAAATTAGATAGTGTATGTCGTTCAATATAGTTCACCGCCTGGAAGAACGATTAAAAAGTAAGTTTATTGGTTAAATTCATAAAATTGTGGCTCTACTAGCCGTTGATGCCAGACCAGGCTAAAGCAAGAGATTGCGACACGATAGGTGGTGTGGAGTGATAAATGTCTCCTTCACCCCAAAGAAACCACCTATCTATTTATTGTATAATAACGCTATATCTTTGCCATTAATAATTGTCTATCTAAATCCTAAATCCTACGCGTTTCATCATCACATGTAAAGTGATGCTTCCTCAGGGATTGATAGATTTGGATTATTTCAAATATCGAGGTGATAACAATATAACAGCACTGGATAGCACTGTTTTTGTGCTGATTCATAGTCTCCAGACGCATGCACGGCACTGATGCATTGGCCGTACACGCGCCGGGAAAACTAAGGGCTTAAAAAGGCTAAGAGCCCGCCCTCCAAAGGTAGTCCCCTAGGTAAACCGCCAATCCGCGTATTACACGGCAACTAGTGACGTGCCGGAGGCGGGGTCCCGAGGGCCTAGCAACCGATGGAGGTTCCTGGACGACAAAAGCGTCCATGGTAACTGGGGGACGCTAGACGCGGCTCCTGAGTTGTCAAATGACAAGAATACATCGTGTGGATATAATGGTAACATACGGCCCTGTAGAAAAGGGCCGTGTTAATACATGGTGAGGAACTCAACCGTAGGGGGAATCGTCTCACTCCGAGACTGACTCCCCAAAGTACCATAATTAAACCCCATATCCGTCCAAGATCAAAAATGGGTAGTATCCCATCACACAATAAGCATGAGTAGAAGAGAGATTGCGGCCAACCCGTACTAAATAGACCTAGGGAGGGCGCAACGTAGATTCTTTTGCGGTTAGTGAAAAAATGTTCAATAGCGCACTATTGGCAACCAAGAAGAATACCCATGTCGTATTTAAGATGTATGTATCCAATAATGTCAGTGACCCATATGAAGCCCTGTATGAAAAACGTGACACAAAAAACCGCGGTAAAACCGCATGGTGTGCATAAGGACAAAGGTATAGATAGAGAGTAGCATGTTTAGGTATGTTATAATGAAGTCTATGGTACATTGTATACATGCCCAGACTGAACATAAGGTAAAATAGTGCAGCTAGAGGAAACACGAATAGGAGATTTGTTCATTAATGCCTTGCGGGCTAACAGTCTGCAATCTGAATATCCATTCAGCCTCTTTTTGGAGTATTTTCCTGTCCAGGTCCCCCCCTCTAGGGAGGGGTCTCACATGTTCTATACCCTGGAAAACCAAGGATGTAGCATCCCCGTCATGACAGGACCACACATGTCTTGCTACTGGGGTATCTACTTTCCTTCTGACATCACCAATGTGGTCCCGTATCCTTCTCCTGAATTCCCTTTTGGTCTTTCCCACGTATTGTAGGCCACATTTACATGTCATGAGATAGACAATACCCTTTGTTTTACAATTTATGAATGACCTGTTGTCAAAGGTTTTGCCAGTGTGAGTACTTGTAAAATTCTTACTGCATAATATGGATTCGCAGGCCCTGCATGTTCCACATCTATATGTCCCTCTAGCACTATTCTCCAGCCATGTGCCACATTGTGTGACAGGTTGTAAGTGGCTATGGACCAATCGGTCCCTGAGATTGCGTCCCCTCCTATAGGTAATAAGCGGGGCGTCCCCAACCAGGGTCCCCACATCAGGATCTGCCTTTAGGATACCCCAAAAGCGTTTGAGGACCTCCCTCACCTCTCTATTAGCTGAGTCAAAGGTACCAATAACTCTAATGGGTTCTTCATGCATATCTTTTGGTTTAGGGTTGAGCAGGTCGTCTCTATTACAACCCAACGCATTCTGATATGCACCTCTCAGCACCTCCTTAGGATAACCCCTATGTCTGAACCTATTTTCAAGGTCACGTGCAGATATCCTAAAGTCCGTGATGGTCGAACAATTTCTCCGTGCCCTGAGATATTGGCCCTTCGGTATGCCTCTCTTAAGATTAATTGGATGACAACTTTTCCATTGTAGTAAGCTATTGGTCGCCGTTTCTTTGCGATACATGTTGGTTTCTAACAGCCCTGTGTCAGTCTTGGATATCGTGATATCCAGGAAGGTAATTCTAGTATCTTGAATTTCGGATGTGAAAAAAAGACCTAGTTCATTAGCATTCAAGATCTCCACAAATTCCTTAAATTTCTCCCTGGTCCCTGTCCATAGAATGAGAACATCATCTATGAATCTCATCCAGAGCAGAATACATGATGACCATTCATCCATAAGTTCACTGAACACAACTTCCTTTTCCCACCAACCCAGATATAGGTTCGCAAAGGTGGGTGCACATGGACTACCCATGGCCACTCCTCTGAGTTGGTGGTAGATCTTTTGATCAAATAAAAAGAAGTTGTGTTCTAGGACAAACCTCAATAGTTCAATCACGAATTTATTGTGGGCCTGGTATTGTACCCCTTTATCCATCAAAAAATGTTCAATAGCTCTACATCCCTGACTGTGTGGAATGGAGCTATATAAGGACCATCACACCGTATACCCTCAAGCCTCCTCAGCACATCCATGGTGTCCCTCACGTATGATGGCAGGGACACCACAAATGGTCTAAGGACCTGATCAAGGTATACGCTCGCATTTTGAGTGAGGCTGTCAATCCCAGACACTATGGGACGACCCTTGAGAGGGTACAGGCCCTTATGTACCTTGGGTAAGCTATAAAATGTTGCCGTTAATGGGAACTCTTTCAACATGAACTTCATTTCCCTATCGTTTATGAGGTTATCCGATTTTGCTGGGCCAAGGATATTTTTTAATTTCTCCTTAAATATAGTCATTGGGTTGCTGGGCAGGACCCCATAACAGTCTCGATCATCCAGAATGTCGTAGCACATCTTACTGTATTGTGAACGATTTAACACCACTATATTCCCCCCTTTATCCGAGGGTTTAATAATGATATTATCGTCCCTCTCTAAAGATAACAAAGCTGCCATCTCTCTACTGGAAAAGTTGGAGCCGTGCTCCTTATGATTGATCAGTTTAAGTTGATCCTCCACTACCTTCACAAAAACATCAATGGAGGTATTGTCACTAAGGGGTGCATATTTGGTTGATGGGACCCTTAGCTCCGTAAATGGGCCCTTGCCCTCCTCCCTATGACCCTCCTCCCAAAGATCCTCTAATAGTCTGAAGTGTGGAAGATCCTCTTCCATAATACCTAATTCCAGGCATTGTCGCTTGTTATGCATCTTAAAGAACTTTTTCCACTTAAGTTTTCTGGCAAAGAGGTTGAGGTCCTTAACCCACGTGAAAAGATTAAATTTGTTGGTCGGGACAAATGAGAGACCCCTACTAAGCACCTCCACCTCTTCTGCTGTCAAATTACGTGTGGAAAGGTTCACTATCCGAAGTCTGTCACTATTCCCCAATGAGGTGCCTATAGCTCCCTTCTGTCTCGCAGAAGGTAGTCTGAAATCGGGTGGTTCTTGGCTAAAAAACCACCCCGATGCTGATTCTTTCCTCTACTTCTGCCTCTAAAGTTTTGACGAGTCTGGTATCTACCAGTCTCATTCCCTCCCTGACCTCTTCTGGTTGGAATCCTCCCAAACTCAGAGTCTGATTGCTCTTGTTCAGATGAAGAGGGATCGGTGTCAGGTTCATGAGATGCACCAGACCTGGCACTGTAGTCAAAAATCCTTCCTTCTTTGAAGTCCACCGTGTCACGTACAAATTGGAAATGCTTCCTTTCTTTAATGTGACACGTGAACTTCTCTATTGTTTGTTGTAACACCGCCTCTTTTCTTTCAAATTCTGAATTATTGTTAAATTTTTTTGCTGCAGTAATACACTCTTTTAGTTCTTGACTACTCCGTGCCAGGCTATTCTGTTCTTCCTCTAAAAGGATTCCCATAAACCTCAGCGAGGATTCGACCGATTCTTTCTCCCACTTTTTAAGAAGCTCCGGGGAGCGAACCCTCACTGCCGGGATAAGGGAAATCCTAAGGCCCCTTGGAACAAGGGGTTATCCTAAGGAGGTGCTGAGAGGTGCATATCAGAATGCGTTGGGTTGTAATAGAGACGACCTGCTCAACCCTAAACCAAAAGATATGCATGAAGAACCCATTAGAGTTATTGGTACCTTTGACTCAGCTAATAGAGAGGTGAGGGAGGTCCTCAAACGCTTTTGGGGTATCCTAAAGGCAGATCCTGATGTGGGGACCCTGGTTGGGGACGCCCCGCTTATTACCTATAGGAGGGGACGCAATCTCAGGGACCGATTGGTCCATAGCCACTTACAACCTGTCACACAATGTGGCACATGGCTGGAGAATAGTGCTAGAGGGACATATAGATGTGGAACATGCAGGGCCTGCGAATCCATATTATGCAGTAAGAATTTTACAAGTACTCACACTGGCAAAACCTTTGACAACAGGTCATTCATAAATTGTAAAACAAAGGGTATTGTCTATCTCATGACATGTAAATGTGGCCTACAATACGTGGGAAAGACCAAAAGGGAATTCAGGAGAAGGATACGGGACCACATTGGTGATGTCAGAAGGAAAGTAGATACCCCAGTAGCAAGACATGTGTGGTCCTGTCATGACGGGGATGCTACATCCTTGGTTTTCCAGGGTATAGAACATGTGAGACCCCTCCCTAGAGGGGGGGACCTGGACAGGAAAATACTCCAAAAAGAGGCTGAATGGATATTCAGATTGCAGACTGTTAGCCCGCAAGGCATTAATGAACAAATCTCCTATTCGTGTTTCCTCTAGCTGCACTATTTTACCTTATGTTCAGTCTGGGCATGTATACAATGTACCATAGACTTCATTATAACATACCTAAACATGCTACTCTCTATCTATACCTTTGTCCTTATGCACACCATGCGGTTTTACCGCGGTTTTTTGTGTCACGTTTTTCATACAGGGCTTCATATGGGTCACTGACATTATTGGATACATACATCTTAAATACGACATGGGTATTCTTCTTGGTTGCCAATAGTGCGCTATTGAACATTTTTTCACTAACCGCAAAAGAATCTACGTTGCGCCCTCCCTAGGTCTATTTAGTACGGGTTGGCCGCAATCTCTCTTCTACTCATGCTTATTGTGTGATGGGATACTACCCATTTTTGATCTTGGACGGATATGGGGTTTAATTATGGTACTTTGGGGAGTCAGTCTCGGAGTGAGACGATTCCCCCTACGGTTGAGTTCCTCACCATGTATTAACACGGCCCTTTTCTACAGGGCCGTATGTTACCATTATATCCACACGATGTATTCTTGTCATTTGACAACTCAGGAGCCGCGTCTAGCGTCCCCCAGTTACCATGGACGCTTTTGTCGTCCAGGAACCTCCATCGGTTGCTAGGCCCTCGGGACCCCGCCTCCGGCACGTCACTAGTTGCCGTGTAATACGCGGATTGGCGGTTTACCTAGGGGACTACCTTTGGAGGGCGGGCTCTTAGCCTTTTTAAGCCCTTAGTTTTCCCGGCGCGTGTACGGCCAATGCATCAGTGCCGTGCATGCGTCTGGAGACTATGAATCAGCACAAAAACAGTGCTATCCAGTGCTGTTATATTGTTATCACCTCGATATTTGAAATAATCCAAATCTATCAATCCCTGAGGAAGCATCACTTTACATGTGATGATGAAACGCGTAGGATTTAGGATTTAGATAGACAATTATTAATGGCAAAGATATAGCGTTATTATACAATAAATAGATAGGTGGTTTCTTTGGGGTGAAGGAGACATTTATCACTCCACACCACCTATCGTGTCGCAATCTCTTGCTTTAGCCTGGTCTGGCATCAACGGCTAGTAGAGCCACAATTTTATGAATTTAACCAATAAACTTACTTTTTAATCGTTCTTCCAGGCGGTGAACTGTGTTTATGCTAATCCCCAAGCTCGAATCCATACCCCAGAGTTTCTTTTGGCCCCCTTTCAACTATATAAAGGGACCCGTCAGGGCTGCCCCTTGTCGCCACTATTATTTGATTTAGCTTTGGAACATATGGCTAGGTTTTTAGAGGAGTCCACATTCTTTACAGGTATACAGGTGGGGTCTTCGGCAGTTAAGATATCCTTGTTTGCTGACGATGTCATACTTTTTCTGTCAAATCCTCAGGAACATCTACTACCTGTTTTTCGTTCTTTACATGAATTTGGGCAATGCTCAGGGTACAGAGTCAATGTCGCTAAAAGTGAACTTTTGGAATTAGGACGATCATTACCTAGAACCTTCTGCCAATCCTTGGGGTGTGGGATATACCCGGCTAGGCAGTGTATTACATATTTGGGCATTAAGATAGGGAAGGTACCTGAGACACTGTACGGCCTTAACTATCCACCGCTCCTTCAAAAAATACAGGCGGAACTCACGAGATGGCGACAGCTACCGTTGTCCCTGTTGGGGGGATGCCACCTGATCAGGATGATCAGTTTTCCTAGACTTTTATACCCCTTCCAAACGCTCCCGCTTTTGCTTAAGCATGTTGATGTGTCCAAATTGAATTCCGCATTTACAAAATTCATATGGGCAGGTAAGAGGCCTCGCATTGCACTCACTAAACTTATGCTAGGTAAACATGATGGTGGGCTGAAGTTCCCTAATGTCAGGGGTTATAATGTGATATGTCTCTTTCGCCATGTAGTAGATTGGCTCCATGAATCTAGTCATTATTCCAATTTAGACCTGGAAGGGGCGTATGCCTCACCCTGGAATTTGAAAGCCTTATTACATTGTAAAGTTGCTTCACTTCCGTGCCGTCTCAAAGCCTCCATTGTCTTGAGGGATACAGTCCTAGCTTGGAAAGCGGTTCGTAAACTCTTTAACCTGCCTCACTTACTTTCTAAACATATGCCTTTATGGGGACATCCGGAATTTTTGCCGGGAGTAGAAAGAGGTGGTATTTTTACCTATTGGGAGGCAGCAGGGATTAAATGCGCAGGTGACCTTATACACGTAGAAAAGAGATGGCTTACTGCGTCTGAAATCATGGCCAAACTAAGGCCCTCAGAATGTAATTTTCTCCAAGTTCTCCAAGTGCGATCATTTTGTACATCCAGGTTAAAGGATTTGTATAAAGAAGCCACCACACATACTCTGTACGAGGTCATCGGTCCGGCGCCTCATAGGGTGACTATTTTGATGCTGTATAGAGCACTTGGGGACTGTTTTATCCGACCACGTCCCAGATCTATGTTCAAAGCTTAGGGAAGGTGGACTCAGGATCCGGATATAGGGGAGACCATATTGGAAGGTTGGGAGACGGTACGGAAGGTCATTTTGAGTGAGAGCTGGAGGGAAACCTACTTTAAGTTAATGCATTCAGCAATATATGGTTTTGATATCTTACCTTCTTGGTCATTCCTCGATCACATCACGGCCTGCCCCAAGTGCACCACTCCATTGACGAATCTCTGGCATGGAGTATGGAGTTGTGCTCATACTAAACGTTACTGGTTGATGGTGCACAAATATATCTTAGATCATTGGAAGGCAAAACTTTCTATGACGCCCCATTCACTGTTGTTCCACCAGGCGCAACCACCAGAAGAGGAAGGTAGTCGGGAGACGAGATCTCCTCCCCCCTTGATACACACAATTTTACTGGTGGCCTTAAGGTGTCTTCTCTGTAGATGGCTGGACGCTGACACCCCGGGTCTTGACATGATCGTGTTACATTTGAAACGGTTATTAGCTCTTGAACGAGTAGAGGTGGAAAGGCGGAAAGAAGTGGGAGCTAAGAAGCTATTTGCTAAGTGGCGAATCTTTATTGAATCGCAATGCACAGATGCCAGGCATACTGCCTGGTATCATAAGGAACTTCTGACAGGCACTCTGGGGGGGTTACAACTCCGGTCTTGATAAAAGATGGCAGGGGGAGATATTGAGATCTTTAGCTCTCATTAGCTCTGGTTAATTCTATTCTATGCGCTGCTTACTTTTGTTGACCAAAGTCGTGTTCAGGGGTAGAGGGAAGTATTGTTTTTCATCTACTATGTGAACCTGGTTATATGCCATGATTTTATTTTATTTTATTTTGTTTCACAAATTCCGTGTTGTTCAATTATGACCCATATTCTTTGTGATCTATGTAATCTTTTTGTCTTAAAACAAAATGTGAAAATTTGTCAATAAAAATTATGTTTAAAAAAAATAAATTTTTTTTTTTAATATTTCCCTCTTTGCATCCCGACGCCCATAACGTTTTTATTTTTGTACAACATAGTTGTATTAGACTGTTTTTTGCGGGACGAGTTGTACTTTATGTAGGTACCATTTTTTGGTATAAATACATTATCGTTTAATTTATATACATTTTTATTTTGGCAAAAATGCAGAAAAAAAAGCAGTTTCGCTGCAGTTTTAATCTTCATAAATAATGTTATACATTTGTTGTTCAGGTTGTTGCGGTCGTGGCGATACTAAAAATGTCTATATTATTTCATTTTTTGGGACTTACATATTCAAAAGTTTATTCATTGTAAAAAATATAAATTTTTTACTTTTTAACTATTTTTTTTTTATTTAAAGAGGCTCTGTCACCACATTATAAGTGCTCTATCTTGTACATAATGTGATTGGCGCTGTAATGTAGATAACAACAGTGTTTTTTATTTAGAAAAACTATCAATTTTGGCCAAGTTATGACCTATTTTAGATTTATGCTAATGACTTTCTTAATGCCCAACTGGGCGTTTTTTAGCTTTTGACCAAGTGGGCGTTGTAAAGAGAAGAATATGACGCTCTCCATTCATGTACTCAGCACATAGTGATCTTGCAAGATCATGATGTGCTGTCACTTACACAACTTTACTGAAGTGCCTTGAGAGTGAATAGATATCGCTTCAAGTCAGGACGCGATGTCTATTCAAAATCCCGACACTTCGGTAATGTTTGTGTGTCACTTACTCATACAGCACATCGAGGTCACGCTGTGCTATCATTTACTGCGTGATCTCGCGAGATCACGCTGTCATTAAGTCCCACACAAACGTTACCAAAGTGTCGGGAGTGTTAATAGACAACGCGTCCTGGCTGGACGTGATGTCTATTCACTCTCAAGACACTTCAGAAAAGTTAATGTGTGAGTAAGTGACAGCACATCGTGATCTCGCTAGATCACTATGTGCTGAGTACATAAATGGAGAGAAGTGTATGACGCTGATTGGTTACTGATTGGTCAGCGTCATACACTTCTCTTTACAATGCCCACTTGGTCAAAAGCTAAAAAAACGCGCAGTTGGGCATTAAGAAAGTCATTAGCATAAATCTAAAATAGGTCATAACTTGATCGTTTTTCTAAATAAAAACCACTGCTGTTATCTATATTACAGCGCCGATCACATTATTTTGTGGTGACAGAGTCTCTTTAACATGAACTTTTTTTGACATTAATTTAACTTTTTTTTTTAATCCCATAAAGGGATTTTTCATTTAGATTTTTTAACTGTAATGTACTGGCATATATCTATATGCCAGTAGATTAGCCTGTGTACTGATTGTACACAGGCAGTTGTTAGGGCATACCTCAGTATGCCCTAACAACAGGAAATATGGTCAGACAGCCATGCGGTCCTTTAATGGACCCTGGGCTGTCTGGCCATACAAGTTATGGGCTTTGATCGCGTCACAGGGATTTTCTGTGACGCGATCAAAAGGCAGTCTCCCCTCCTCTTATTCACTTTGAACTCCGCGATCAGATTTGATCGTGGCATTTAAGAGGTTAACGGCGGAGAGAAGAGGTTTCTCTTCTCTCTGTCATTAGAGCGGGGCTGCTGCGGTGTATTACAGCCATTACCCCGCTCCCGATCGCGTGCGGAATCGGCTGTCACACAGGACGACACTGCTCGTGCTAATGCGCAAAGTACCCGCCGCTCAGGACGAGCATTCTCATCCTGTGTCGGCAACTAGTTAAAGTGGTTTTCCGGGAATACAATAATGATGGCCTATCCTTAGAATGGGCAATCACTTTGAGATCGGCAAGGATCCATCCCCTTCTAGTGATGGACAAAGTAATTACGATGCACTTTGAAGTACTTTATGGTTTTCATAACATCCCTGTTTTTTAGCCGCAGCTCATGAATGTCAAGAACTACATAGTGCGCTGAGTAGTCTTCAACATTCATGAGTTGTGGCAGCGCCCACCCACCATTGATTGAGAGCTTTCTCATTATATACAGTATGGAGTGAAAACTGTTAATCAGCCGTGGAAGGGAGGGGCTAGCTGAATCTCATGAATATGGGCTGTAGGAGAAAACCGTGATATTATATCAAAACCACAAAGTATTTCAGCGCTGTAAGTGACAATGCCTCAGATAGGGCAGCATAAAGCTGGTGAGAGATACTCTTATAATAATAGCAAGTAGGGCTAGTGTAGAACAGACGAAAATTAGTGTCCAACGATCTTTATATTATAGTACGTGTGGGCTGACATACAATTTGCATGATATAAACGTATTGATACATGAGCATGTGATGCCTATGAAAAATGCAGTTATGGCAAGCAGGATGTCTAATGCTGGTATGAGTGGTGTGCACTTTTAGGGTATGTTACCACAGGGCGGATACGCTGTGTAAAAGCACACAGCGTATCCGCCCTGGTCACCGCAGGGAGTTCCGGCCGGAAAATTGTGGTGCAGTTTTTGATCCAGAATGTCCGCTGCGGAAATCCTGCACTGAAAAAAATTAAAATGGATAATTAACATGGCAACGCGTCCCTTCGACGTTCTGACGTTCTGCTTCCCTGGTATAACGTTTTATCCCCTGTGATTGGCTGCAGCGGTCACATGGGATGAAACGTCATTCCAGGAGGCTGGCCTGGACTAAGAAGCACAGAATTCTGGGTAAGTACATGATTTTTTTTTTCCTGAGGTGCGTTTTTTTGCAGTGGAATCACAGTTTTTCCACCGCAAAAAAAGAGACACTATTTGTTGCACCTCCGCATTGAATTCAATGGGGAAAACCCACAACAAAAAAAGCAGATTGTTCAGCACTGCTACTGTATTATGCTGCAAATTTTCCGCAACAAAATCCGTTGCAGAAAATCCACAGTATTTACTCTACTTAGTAAAGTGGCTAACTATTTTTCATTTTTATTGTATTTATTTTATTTTAAAATTTAACTAAACAGTTCTTGCAGGTACTTTTCCCTGCATGTCCCAGTACAGATCACTGATACCAGTGATCTAATGATTGCCCATTAAACCTCCATTTTCAGTAATCTGTATAGGCTTTGCATTTGCTACTATCTGGTGCCTCTGCACATCTTAGTATTATGGCGCTATTCTCCCCTATATGCAATGTAATACGGCATCCAGTGGCATTAGAGTAGGACCCCACAGACTACTAGGGGTGACGGATTACGGCTTTGTACAACTCGGTTGTTGTATGGAGCTGTAATTTGTCTTTATTCCTTTTCTGGTTTCCTAAAAAAGGCACTTGGTTGAGTAATCCCTAGATATGTTTTAAATATCCAAGTTCATATGTGTTATCATTTTGAATATCCTGTAATCTATGACAGTTATGACATTTTATAAACTGGTATTATTTCCTTCTGCTTAAGAAAAGAAGAGATATTGTGCCCAGGGTAATGTTGCTTTCTTACAGTAAAATGGGATTAGTTTAGATTAAAGGAGGATGCCTAGCCTCCAGATAGCCTGAATTCCAGAAACAAGATGTTCTAATGAATATGCTGATCAGATAATACACTGTAGCTTCTTTTTGTAGCCTGTGGGTTCTCTCACCTTGTTATATAATGCATTCGGAAAGTCTTCAGACCCTTTCAATTTTTTTTAATTTTGTTATGTTGAGGCCTTTGAAAAATTCAAGTTATTCCCCATCGTTCTGCACTCAATACCCCATAATGACAAAGTGAAAACAGAATGTTAGTAATCTTTGCTAATCTATTGAAAATGAAAAACGAAAATCTTGCATTGACATACAGTGAACGAAATAAGTATTTGATCCCTTGCTGATTTTGTAAGTTTGCCCACTGTCAAAGTCATGAACAGTCTAGAATTTTTAGGCTAGGTTAATTTTACCAGTGAGAGATAGATTATATTTAAAAAAAACAACAGAAAATCACATAGTCAAAATAATATATATTTATTTGCATTGTGCACAGAGAAATAAGTATTTGATCCCTTTTGCAAACAAGGCTTAATACTTGGTGGCAAAACCCTTGTTGGCAAGCACAGCAGTCAGACGTTTTTTGTAGTTGATGATGAGGTTTGCACACATGTTAGATGGAATTTTGGCCCACTCCTCTTTGCAGATCATCTGTAAATCATTAAGATTTCGAGGCTGTCGCTTAGCAACTCGGATCTTCAGCTCCCTCCATAAGTTTTCGATGGGATTAAGGTCTGGAGACTGACTAGGCCACTCCATGACCTTAATGTGCTTCTTTTTGAGCCACTCCTTTGTTGCCTAGGGCTGTTTGTTTCGGGTCATTGTCGTGCTGGAAGACCCAGCCACGAGCCATTTTTAATGTCCTGGTGGAGGGAAGGAGGTTGTCACTCAGGATTTGATGGTAGATGACTCCATCCATTCTCCCATTGATGCGGTGAAGTAGTCCTGTGCCCTTAGCAGAGAAACACCCCCAAAACATAATGTTTCCACCTCCATGCTTGACAGTGGGGACGGTGTTCTTTGGGTCATAGGCAGCATTTCTCTTCCTCCAAAGACGGCGAGTTGAGTTAATGCCAAAGAGCTAAATTTTAGTCTCATCTGACCACAGCACCTTCTCCCAATCACTCTCAGAATCATCCAGATGTTCATTTGCAAACTTCAGACGGGCCTGTACATGTGCCTTCTTGAGCAGGGGGACCTTGCCGGCACTGCAGGATTTTAATCCATTACGGCGTAATGTGTTACCAATGGTTTTCTTGGTGACTGTGGTCCCAGCTGCCTTGAGATCATTAACAAGTTCCCCCCGTGTAGTTTTCGGCTGAGCTCTCACCTTCCTCAGGATCAAGGATACCCCACGAGGTGAGATTTTGCATGGAGCCCCAGAGCGATGTCGATTGACAGTCATTTTGTATGTCTTCCATTTTCTTACTATTGCACCAACAGTTGTCTCCTTCTCACCCAGCGTCTTACTTATGGTTTTGTAGCCCATTCCAGCCTTGTGCAGATCTATTATCTTGTCCCTGACATCCTTAGAAAGCTCTTTGGTCTTGCCCATGTTGTAGAGGTTAGAGTCAGACTGATTAATTGAGTCTGTGGACAGGAGTCTTTTATACAGGTGACCATTTAAGACAGCGGTCTTTAATGCAGGCACCAAGTTGATTTGGAGCGTGTAACTGGTCTGGAGGAGGCTGAACTCTTAATGGTTAGTAGGGGATCAAATACTTATTTCTCTGTGCACAATGCAAATAAATATATATAATTTTGACTATGTGATTTTCTGTTGTTTTTTTTAAATATAATCTATCTCTCACTGGTAAAATTAACCTAGCCTAAAAAATCTAGACTGTTCATGACTTTGACAGTGGGCAAACTTACAAAATCAGCAAGGGATGAAATACTTATTTCCTTCACTGTAAGTATTCAGACCATTTAGGGTATGTTCACACGCCCTATTTACGGACGTAATTCGGGCGTTTTACGCCTCTTATTACATCCGAAAATACGGCTCCAAACCGCCGGCAAACATCTGCCCGCGTCAAATAAGTGCATGTCACTTCTTGAGACGTAATTGGAGCCGTTTTTCTTTGATTCCATTGAAAAACAGCTCCAATTACGTCCGTAATTGACGCCGCGAAAAACGCGAGTACGAGCAATTACGTCTGAAATTCAGGAGCTGTTTTCGCCTGAAAACAGCTCTGTAATTTCAGGCGTATTAGACGCTGCCGTGTGAACATACCCTTACTCAGTACTTAGTTGAAGCCCCTTTGGCAGCAATAACAGCCTCCAGTCTTTTTGTGGATGATGCCACAAGGTTTATACACCTGGATTTGGGGATTTTCTGCCATTCTTCTCTGCAGATCCTCTCAAGCTCTGTCAGGTTGGATGGGGACAGTCGGTGGACAGCCATTTTCAGGTTTCTCCAGAGATGTTCAAGTCATGGGTTCAAGTCAGGGCTCTGTCTGGGCCTCTCAAGGACATTCACAGAGTTGTCCCTAAGCCACTCCTGTGTTGTCTTGGCTGTGTGCTTAGGGTCATTGTCTTGTTTGAAGGTGAACCTTTGGCATAGTCATTGGTCCAGAGCACTTTGGATCAGGGTTTCATTAAGAATATCTCTGTGCTTCATGCATCTTTCCCTCAACCCTGACCAGTCTCCCTGTCCCAGCCACTGATAAACACCCCCACAGCATGATGCTGCCACCACCATGCTTCACTTTTGGGAAAATATTGGGCAGGTGATGAGCTGTGCCTGATTTCCTACAGACATGACGCTTGGAATTGACGCCAAAAAGTTCAATCTTGTTTTCATCAGACCACAGTCAGAGTCCTTTAGGTGCTTTTTTTGCAAACTCCAGGTGGGGTTCCATGTGTTTTTTACTGAGGAGAGGCTTTTCTCTGGCCACTCTGCCATAAAGCCCAGATTGGTGGGGTGCTACAGTGATGTTTGACCTTCTGGAAGTTTCTCCCACACAGGATCTTTGGAGCTTAGCCAGAGTGACCATTGGGTTCTTGGCCTTACCAAGGCCCTTCTCCCCCGATTACTTCGTTTGGTAGGGTGGCCAACTATAGGAAGAGTCCTGGTTGTTCCAAACTTCTTCCATTTAAGAATTATGGAGGTTACTGTGCTCTTGGGAACTTTCAGTGCAGCAGAATTTTTTTTGTACCCTTCTCCATATCTGTGCCTCCACACAATCCTGTCTCTGCACTCTACAGGCAGTTCTTACATCCTCATGGCTTGGTTTTTGCTCTGATATGCATTGTCAGCTGTAAGACCTTATATGGACAGGAGTGTTTCTTTCCAAATCTAATGAATTTACCAAAGCTGGACTCCAATCATGGTGTAGAAACATTTCAAAGATGATCTAGAGAAATTAGAGGCCCCCAGAGCTAAATTTCAAATGTCATAGCAAAGGGTCTTAATATTTATGTCCATGCAAAATGAGAGTTTTTCATTCTTAATAAATTTGCAAAAATTTCAAACATTTTTTTATCACTTTCTCATTATGGGGTATTGAGTGCAGAATGATGGGGACAAACTTGAATTTTTATTTTATTTTAGCACAAGGCCTCAATATAACAAAATGTGAAAAAAATTTAAGGGTCTGAAGACTTTCAGACTTCACTGTATATCAGCATGCTTAGATAAAAGGACCAATGTGTAAAGAGAAAATATTATACGTCTTCATGTTTATGTAAAGTCAATGGAAACCGACTGAATTTGGTTGAATTATGAAACATAATAAAAGGTGACGAGATGCAGTTTGGTAGGTTTTTTTTCTACTACCAGCTTGCAGTAAAACGGTGTAATTGCAGTGGATGGCAGAAATAATATGTAATAATGTAAAAGGCAGGGGCACCTAAAAAGATCAGAGGCACGAGCCACAAGGTATATGGTTTGCAACCACCCCCTAAAAATATATAGAAGACAGCATAGCTATGAAATAAATTTTAGAACATGATAGGCTTACATACACAGCCACAGCAGTACACTGTCCCTGGATATTACTTTATAAAGAAAATTGTACCCATACATACATTAGCCATGCCCCCAAATAATTTGCCCCTTCATAAACACTAATGTATATAAAATAGCATATCTCTAAATACTACAGTTATTCACCTACCAAATAATACTACTATACAAGGGCCAAATAATACCTTTACACCATTACTACATTTATCTACTACAAAGACTAATACAACTAATAATATCACCATACAGTGCCAATACAGTAATCACATACCAGTTCTACACTGGTGCTGGGCAAAGTATAATCATGCTGTGAATACAAATAATTCCAGTGACATCACGTCTTCTCTGATTGGAGTCGTTCACTTTCCTTTTTCTTCTCTATCTGCCCCAGGCTGACATGACAACTTCTACCGGCCAATCTTCGTCTTGGCAGAGTTTGCTTTAGTGCTCCACACGGTAATAGTGCCTCCCTTAGTGCCCCACACAATACTACTGGCTCCTTAGTGCCCCTTTTTGTGTCCCACACAGTAATAGTGCCCTACACAGTAATGGTGCCCTTGTGTGCCCCATACAAAGTAAAACTCCTTAGTTCCTGCACAAAGTAACGGTGCCCTCACACACACAGTAAAAGTGCCCCCCAGTATTGGTGCAAACTTAGTGCCCTCCACAAAGGGATTGTGCCCTCCACCTAATAATGGTGTTTCTTTAATGCCCCTATTCAGTAATAGTGACCTCATAGAGCCCCCACTCAGTAATGGTGCCCCCTTAGGCAGTGAAGTGTTCTTCAGTGCTGATCAGTGGGCAGTGAGTTGTGCAGGGAAGGAGGATAGCGGTGAGCAGTGACAGTGTCACTGGCTATGTTAACGACCCGCCCCAGCCACTTTCCCACTCTAGTGGTAGTGGTTACACTAGGGAAAGTTTCCCGGGCGCTGCAGTACTCTGAGGGTAAGCGGGAGAGGTGCCTCACTGTCATCATTCATCCTGGCCTGTTGCCTATGAGAGTAAATGGTGAAGTAGGGAACTGACTGCTCCCTGCCCCACTATGATATTCAACTGCATCCTGGTTAAAGGTGATGTTAGCTATTAAAGTGAAACTCTATTGTCTATTATATACCTGTATTATATATACAGTACTGTGCAAAAGTTTTAGGCAGTTGTGGAAAAATGCTTCAAATTAAGAATGCTTTAAAAAAATAGAAGTGTTAATATTTTTTTTTTATCAATTAACAAAATGCAAAGTGAATGAACAGAAGAGAAATCTAAATCAAATCAATTTGGTGTGACCACCCTTTGCCTTCAAAACAGCATCAATCCTCTAGGTACACTTGCCCACAGTTTCTGAATTAACTCGGCAGGGAGGTTGTTCCAAACATCTCGGAGAACTAACCATAGATCTTCTGTGGATATTTCTCAAATGTCTCATTTTTCTGCACCCCAGTTCCTATTTTTTCTTTCGTGCCTAGTTGAGTCGCTTGGCTTTGGTTTTAGATTGAAGGTATGGCTTTTTGGCCACAATTCTTTCATGAAGACCACTTCTGGCCAGACTTCTCCGAATGTTAGATGGGAGTACCTGGGTCCCACTGGTTTCTGCTATTTCTGAGATGATGGCACTGCTAGACATATATCGATTTCAAAGGGATGTAAGCATGATGGGTCTTTGATCTGCTGCAAAAAGTTTTCTTAGCCGACCACTGCATCTACGGTCCTCAACATTACCCGTTTCTTTTGTGCTTCTTAAAAAGAGCTTGAACAGCACATCTTGAAACCCCAGTCTGCATTGAAATGTTTGCCTGGGAGAGACCTCGCTGATGCAGTATAACTACCTTGTGCCTTGTTGCTGTGCTCACTCTTGGAGGACCTGGGACATGAAACGGTCTTCCACAACCTCACCTTTGTAGCAGAGATTGGCAGTTCCTCATCCAGTTTTAAGCCTCCTACACAACTGTTTCTGTTAAGGTATGTTCACACGGTTAAGAAAATACGGCTGAAAATACGGAGCTGTTTTCAAGCGAAAACAGCTCCTAAATTTATGCAGTTTTTTAATCAAGCTCGCGTTTTTCACAAAGTTTACGGCCCGAAAAACAGCTGAAAATTGCCCGTGTGAACATACCCTTCCAGTTAATGACTGTGTTTCAACCTGCAAATGATGATTATCACTTGTTTGGTATAATTAGTTAATCATACACCTGACTGTAATCCAACAAAATCCATTATTTAGATTGCAAGTGTGCCTAGGAGAATTTATGCTGTTTTGAAGGCAAAGAGTGGTCACCCCAAATATGGATTTTATTTAGATTTTTCTTCTGTTCATTCACATTGTATTTTGTTAATTGATATAAAAAAACTTTTAACACCTCCATTTTTTAAAGCATTCTTACTTTGCAACATTTTTCCCAAGCTGCCTAAAAATTTGCACAGTACTGTATGTGTGTATATATATATATATATATATATATATATATATATATATATACAATTGGTACCTGTGTGTATTATATATAAATACACACAAGTACAATATATATCCATGTATAATAAAAACAGGGACGGTATATTACTATATATAATGCGCACAGATAGTATAAACCTATGTATAATGCACACAGTACTGTACCTGTGCGTCTTATTTATAGGTATATTCTGTACCTGTGTGCACTATATATGGATATACAGTATATTATACCTGTATGTATTTATATATAATACATTCAGGTACAGTGTGTGTGTATATATATATAGATATACTTTTATATATATATATATATATATATATATATATACACAAATTCCTTATCATCCTCGGCAGCACAATACAAATGGGTTAGTCATGCCTCCTGGCTACTAGGACACTAGGCTACTAGGACAGAAGAAAAAAAAACACATGAGTGGTTAATCAATTAATCAGTACAATTAACCAGCATAACTAGGGTATATAGGAAAGGCTGAGCCACTAACCACTTGTGTTTTTTTCTTCTGTCCTACAGGACACTGTTTTATTCGTTACATGGATTATACCTTCTGCTTCCTGGCTTTTAAGCCGAGGTTTATCACCTATGGATACTCTGAGGGTGTTCATCTTATTTATCCAAGTGTGTTCAAGGCGTCTGCCCGTTTGGGGGTGGAGTCTCGTCTCCCTACGCTTCTATTGCTATACGGGTATGACGAGCAGCTAGCTCTATCCAATGACATGAAGGCCGTTCTGAGCATGCACGATATTTGTGAAAGAGGCTCTGTCACCAGATTTTGCAACCCCTATCTGCTATTGCAGCAGATAGGCGCTGCAATGTAGATTACAGTAACGTTTTTATTTTTAAAAAACGAGCATTTTTGGCCAAGTTATGACCATTTTTGTAGTTATGCAAATGAGGCTTGCAAAAGTCCAAGTGGGTGTGTTTAAAAGTAAAAGTCCAAGTGGGCGTGTATTAAGTGCGTACATCGGGGCGTTTTTAATACTTTTACTAGCTGGGCGCTCTGATGAGAAGTATCATCCACTTCTCTTCTGAACGCCCAGCTTCTGGCAGTGCAGACACAGCGTGTTCTCGAGAGATCACGCTGTGACGTCACTCACAGGTCCTGCATTGTGTCAGACGAGCGAGGACACCGGCACCAGAGGCTACAGTTGATTCTGCAGCAGCATCAGCGTTTGCAGGTAAGTAGCTACATCGACTTACCTGCTAACGCCGATGCTGCTGCAGAATCAACTGAAGCCTCTGGTGCCGGTGTCCTCGCTCGTCTGACACGATGCAGGACCTGTGAGTGACGTCACAGCGTGATCTCTCGAGAACACGCTGTGTCTGCACTGCCAGAAGCTGGGCGTTCTGAAGAGAAGTGGATGATACTTCTCATCAGAGCGCCCAGCTAGTAAAAGTATTAAAAACGCCCCGATGTACGCACATAATACACGCCCACTTGGACTTTTACTTTAAACACACCCACTTGGACTTTTGCAAGCCTCATTTGCATAACTACAAAAATGGTCATAACTTGGCCAAAAATGCTCGTTTTTAAAAAATAAAAACGTTACTGTAATCTACATTGCAGCGCCTATCTGCTGCAATAGCAGATAGGGGTTGCAAAATCTGGTGACAGAGCCTCTTGAAGTTTCGCGTTACCTTCCTGGATAAAAGGGCACCAGTGTGAGATGTCAGTGCAGTACATTGCCGGGCAGCCACTCTTTAAAGCAGTTAAGGTAAGCGTTTTCTACCCTAGACCTCTGACTGATGCGCTTTTTATATGTAGAGCTTTTGTAAACCATGATAGCATACCTAAATATTTCCTATATGTTTCTTTTAGTTGTCCAGCCTCTCTAGTGGTAAAATAAAACGTAAAAGCAGACTGTAATGGCGGGGTAGGGAGACAGACAGATGAGCCCTAATCTACCCGCCACTCAGTCCCTGCCTACTTGCACGGCTCATCCTAGGCGACGGCGTACAACTGGGCGACGGTCCCTACGCTCAATATGTGCACGACAGACAAACAGACAAGGGTACACAGAAGCTAAGGGAAATGGGGCAGTTGCCCACGGCAACACCGTGAGCAACAAGAGTAGTGAACGAGCCGAGTCAAACCAGGAGTGTACGAGGTACCAAACGCAGAGCAGGAGCGTAGTCAGCAAAGCCAGGGTCGATATGAAGCAGAGGTCAGTAGTATTAGCAGGAACAGCAGAGCCAGGAAACAAGAGAGACTCACAGGCAAAGACAAGAAGCAAATGAAGGTATACATAGACCGAGGGCGGGAGCTAGAACCGTCTGGCCAGGCTGTGATAGGTTCTCCCACTCCTCAGCTTACCAGCCTGAGTGGTAGCAGCTCGAGTCACTCTATCAGACCTAGGAGCAGATGCAGACTGATTAACCACGGGCGTCGACACAGAAGCTGTGTCTGGCAGATCCTTTACAGTACACCCCCTTTTATGAGGGGCCACTGGACCCTTCCTAGGTGGACCTGGCTTATTGGGGAACCGAAGATGGAACCTCCTGAGCAATACCCCAGCGTGAACATCCGGGGCGGGTACCCAAGTCCTCTCCTCAGGCCTGTATCCTCTCCAATGGACCAGGTACTGGAGGTAGCCTTGGACCATCCTGCTGTCCACAATCCTGGCCACCTCGAATTCTACCCCTTCAGGGGTGAGAACAGGGACCGGAGGTTTCCTCGAGGTAACCAAGGACGGGGAGCAGCGTTTAAGGAGGGAGGCATGAAACACGTTGTGTATTTGAAAAGACGTGGGTAACTGCAACCGGAAGGAGACAGGGTTAAGGACATCAATGACCTTGTATGGCCCTATATACCGGGGAGCAAATTTTTGGGACGGAACCTTAAGGCGCAAATTTTTTGAAGAGAGCCACACCAGATCCCCGACCACAAACAAGGGGTTAGTAGAACGTCTTCTATCTGCCTGAGTTTTTTGTATGCTCTGGGATGCCTCTAGGTTCTTCTGAACCTGGGCCCAGACTGTGCACAGTTCCCGATGAACAACATCTACCTCGGGATTGTTGGAGCCATTAGGAGAAACGGAGGAGAACCGTGGATTAAACCCAAAATTACAGAAAAAGTTGGAGACCCCTGACGAGTTACTGACCCGGTTATTAAGGGAAAATTCGGCAAGGGGAATGAAGGAGACCCAATCATATTGACAGTCAGAGATAAAACCTCTCAGTTTGGCCATTAGTTTCAGGATGGAAGGCCGAGGAGAAGGACAGATCAATCTCCAACTTTTTACAGAAAGCTCTACAAAACAATGAAACAAATTGTACCCCTCTGTTAGAAACAATATTGACAGGAACCCCATGGAGACGCAGGATGTGTTTGACAAACAAGGTAGCTAACGTCTTGGCATTGGGTAGTTTCTTGAGGGGCACAAAGTGGCACATCTTACTGAAGCGGTCTACTACCACCCACACCACCGACTTGCCTTGAGATGGAGGCAGATCGGTGATAAAATCCATGGATATATGGGTCCAAGGTCTCTGGGGAATGGGCAAAGAACATAGTAAGCCCGCTGGTCGGGACCTGGGAGTCTTGGACCTAGCACAAATTTCACAAGCGGCGACGTAGGCCTTAACATCTTTAGGCAACCCAGGCCACCAATAGTTTCTAGCAATGAGGTGCTTGGTACCCAGGATGCCTGGATGGCCAGATAGTGCAGAGTCATGATTTTCCCTGAGTACCCTTAGCCGGAATTGCAGGGGAACAAACAGCTTGTTCTCAGGAAGGTTCTCGGGAGCTGAACCTTGATCAGCCGCAATTTCGGAGACTAGGTCAGAATCAACAGAGGATATGATTATACCTGGGGGCAAAACACAAGCAGGATCCACCTCTGGAGGAGGGCTGGCCATGAAGCTACGCGACAGTGCATCAGCTTTAATATTTTTAGACCCAGCCCTATAGGTGACCACAAAGTTGAATCTAGTAAAAAACAACGCCCATCGAGCTTGTCTCGGGTTTAGCCTCCGGGCAGATTCTAGGAAAACCAGATTCTTGTGGTCGGTAAGGACCATTACCTGGTGCCTAGCCCTCTCCAAGAAGTGGCGCCACTCTTCAAATGCCCATTTAATGGCTAAGAGTTCGCGGTTGCCCACGTCATAGTTACTCTCAGTGGGCGAGAACTTCCTGGAGAAGTAGGCACAGGGACGGAGATGGGTGAGGGACCTGGTACCCTGGGACAAGACAGCACCCACTCCCACCTCGGAGGCGTCAACCTTAACGATGAATGACTCCATTTGGTTAGTCAGCACTGGGGCAGAGATAAAGCACTTCTTAAGGATCTCAAAAGCCTGGACCGCCTCCGGAGGCCAGTGGAGGAGATCAGCATCTTTGCGAGTAAGATCCGTAAGACGCTTAATGATGACCGAGAAGTTAGCAATAAATCTCCTGTAATGATTAGCAAACCCCAGGAAGCACTGTAACGCCTTCAGGGAGGCAGGTTGGACCCATTCAGTCACAGCCTGAACCTTGGCCGGGTCCATGCGGAATTCATTAGGAGTGAGGATTTGACCCAAAAATGGTATCTCCTGCACCCCAAACACACATTTTTCGGATTTAGCAAAGAGTTTGTTTTCCCGAAGGGCCTGGAGCACCTTTCTGACATGCTCAATGTGGGAGGTCCAGTCCTTGGAAAACACAAGTATGTCATCAAAGTACACTACAAGAAATACCCCCAAGTAGTGTCTTATTTATGAAATTCTGGAAGACCACGGGAGCATTACATAACTCAAAGGGCATGACTAGGTATTCGAAATGACCTTCGGGCGTGTTAAACGCAGTCTTCCACTCATCCCCTTCTCTGACTCGTATAAGGTTATAAGCCCCCCGAAGATCAAACTTAGAGAACCATTGGGCCCCCTGAACCTGATTGAAGAGATCAGGAATAAAAGGAAGGGGATACTGGTTCCTTACAGTGACCTTATTAAAGTTTCGGTAATCGATGCACGGCCTAAGACCACCATCCATCTTCCCTACGAAGAAGAAGCCAGCACCTACCGGAGAAGTAGAGGGGCGAATATAACCATTGGCCAGGCTTTCCTGGATATATTCTCTCATGGCAACACGTTCGGGACAAGAGAGATTAAATATCCTACCCTTAGGGAGCTTAGCTCCTGGTACCAAATCGATTGCGCAATCGTATTCTCTATGAGGAGGTAACACTTTCGGAGGCCTTTTTAGAAAAAACATCAGCGAAATCCTGAATAAACTCAGGTAGAGTGTTCACCTCCTCAGGGAGAGAAATAAAATTAACAGAAAAACAGGACGTCATGCATTCATTACCCCATTTAGTAAGATCCCCAGTATTCCAGTTAAAAGTGGGATTATGCATCTGCAACCAGGGAAGGCCTAAAACCAAATCGGACGATAATCTCTGCATCACCAGTACAGAGCACTGCTCCAAATGAATGGAGCCAACAATGAGTTCAAAAACAGGGGTATGCTGCGTAAAATAACCATTAGGAAGTGGAGTGGAGTCGATACCCACTACCGGGACAGGTTTAGGCAAATCAATCAATGGCATAGCTAGAGACATAGCAAATTCCACAGACATGATATTAGCAGAAGACCCTGAATCCACGAAGGCACTGCCAGTGGCAGACCTACCTTCAAAAGAGACCTGAAAGGGAAGCAAGATCTTATTAGGTTTCATATTTACGGGAAATACCTGTGCGACCAAGCGACCTCAACGATGGTCACTTAGGCGCGGAAGTTTTCCGGCTGCTTATTCTTACGTCTAGGACAGTTGTTCACTTGATGTTTATCATCCCCACAGTAGAAGCAGAGACCATTCTTCCTGCGGAGCTCTCTACGTTGTTGGGGAGACACGGAGGCCCCGAGTTGCATTGGTTCATCTGAGTTTTCCGTGGAATAACGAAGCAACGGAACCTCGGGAGCCATCATGGGGGAGCCAGAGGAGCAAGGCACAAAAACGTTCAAGTTGTCGTTCCCTGAGACGTCGGTCAAGACGTACTGCTAAAGCCATAACCTGATCTAGAGAGTCAGAAGAGGGATAGCTAACTAATAGGTCTTTCAGGGCGTTCGACAGACCCAATCTAAACTGGCACCTCAAGGCAGGGTCATTCCACCGAGAAGCTACACACCACTTCCTAAAGTCAGAACAGTACTCCTCAACGGGTCTCTTACCCTGACGTAAGGTCACCAGCTGACTCTCGGCAAAGGCAGTCTTGTCAGTCTCGTCATAGATGAGCCCGAGAGCAGAAAAAAAAAAGTCAACAGAGGAAAGTTCAGGGGCGTCAGAAGCCAAGGAGAAGGCCCATTCTTGAGGGCCATCCTGGAGCCGGGACATAATTATACCCACTTGCTGGCTCTCAGAACCTGAGGAGTAGGGCCTTAGACGAAAATAGAGCCTACAACTCTCCCGAAAGGAGAAAAAAGTCTTCCTGTCCCCTGAGAACCGGTCAGGCAACTTGTGGTGGGGTTCAAGAGGTGAGGTGGAGTGCACTACCTGGTTAGCATCACGCTGGTCGCACCTCTGAGCCAGGGCTTGGACCTGTAGGGAAAGACCCTGCATTTGCTGAGCCAGGGTCTCAAGGGGGTCCATAGTAGTGTAGGAACCAGGGTAGAAAAGGTATATGGGCCTGTGATTATGTAATGTCGGGGTAGGGAGACAGACAGGTGAGCCCTAATCTACCCGCCACTCAGTCCCTGCCTACTTGCATGGCCCGTCCTAGGCAACGGCGTACAACTGGGCGACAGTCCCTATGCTCAATATGTGCAGACAAACAGACAAGGGTACACAGAAGCTAAGGGAAATGGGGCAGTTGCCCATGGCAACACCGTGAGCAACAAGAGTAGTGAACAAGCCGAGTCAAACCAGGAGTGTACGAGGTACCAAACGCAGAGCAGGAGTGTAGTCAGCAAAGCCAGGGTCGATATGAAGCAGAGGTCAGAAGCAGAGGTCAGTAGTATTAGCAGGAACAGCAGAGCCAGGAAACAAGAGAGAATCACAGGCAAAGACAAGAAGCAAATGAAGGTATACATAGACCGAGGGCGGGAGCTAGAACCATCTGGAACCATCTAGAACCATCTGGCCAGGCTGTGATAGGTTCTCCCACTCCTCAGCTTACCAGCCTGAGTGGTAGCAGCTCGAGTCACTCTATCAGACCTAGGAGCAGATGCAGACTGATTAACCACGGGTGTCGACACAGAAGCTGTGTCTGGCAGATCCTTTACACAGATACAGACAGTGTGTTAAATCCCTATAGCTTTTACCTGATGATGTAGAGTCTGACATATGCTCCAGCCGCACTCCTCCAGAGGATCCCTCCTTGGGCTCAGAAGCCAAAGAGTGTTTAACCCCTTCCCGACATTTGACGTAGCCATACGCTAAAGTCGGGTAGGGGAAGTATGGAACAGGCTCACGGAGTGAACCCGCTCCATATGATGCCGGGGTCGGCTGTTTGTTACAGCCGACACTTCAGAGTAACGAGCGGGATCGCGCACAAGCACGAGCCCGCTCGTTTAGCTTGTTAAATGCTGTGGTCAATAGCGACCGCAGCATTTAAATCGTTAGAAAGAGGGGGCGACCCCCTCTAACAACTCATCACGCCCCCGCAATGCAATCGCGGGGTGTCGATCGTTTCTATGGCTGCCTGGGGGCCTATGAAGGCCCGCAGGTCCGCCATCTTTGTGCTCCTATTAAGCCCTACATTAGTATTGCAGTATATAGTGCAAGCGATCTAACGATATAACGATAGCTGGTTGAAGTCCCCTAAGTGGACTAATAAAAAAAGTAAAAATTAGTAAAATAAAGTTGTTATTTATGTAAAAAAAAAAAATAATAAAAAAAAAATTACGTTTAAAAAAAAAACCTTTTTCCATTTTCCCCCTAGAGCATATTAAAAAAAACTAAATTAATATACATAATTGGTATCGCCACATTCGTAAAAGTCTGAACTATTACAATATATCATTATTTAACCCGCACGGTGAACGCCATAAAAAAAAAATACAAAACGCCAGAATCTCTATTTTTTGGTCACCTCATCTCCTACAAAAAAATAAATAAAAAGTGATCAAAACGTTGCATGTACCCCAAAATGGTATCATTATCCCGCAAAAAATAAGCCCTCATACCACTTCATCGAGGGAAAAATAAAAAAGTTGTGGCTCTCAGAATTTGGCGACACAAAATTAATTTAACATTTTACACTAGTAAAATATAGAAAAAATTATATATTTGGTGTCACCGTAATCGTATTGACCCACAGAATAAAGTTAACATGTTGTTTTAATTGCACAGTGAATTCGGTAAAATTGAAGCGCAAAAAAATCATGGAGGAATCGCTGTTTTTTTCATTTTCTACCCCACAAATAATTTTTTCCCGTTTTCTAGTACATTATATGGCACAAAAAACGCACAAGTATAGAACATACAGTGAGTTTCACACAGCAGACACACGCTGCGTGAAATACACTGAATGTCTGAATGGCCCCATTGAATTGCATAGGTCCATGTGATGTCCGTTGTTTTAACGCGTAACACGGACGTGAAATACATAATAATGTAATTGGAAGAACATTTCTAATTTACAATAATAGTCCGAGATTCTATTAGAAATATACAATTTTAATGATTTTATGTAATACAGTGGGATACTTCGCCCGGGGACTGGCCTTGGGAAAACTCCTGAAGTCACTGTCCATATATGGACAGTGACCTCAGGAGCAGTCCTGGAGTCCCCGGGCAGAGCGCTACCTGATGCTCTGCTCTGGGACTACAGAGATAGAAAATTCCTGATGTCTGGAGCTTTCCCAGGGCCCGGAATTCCGGAACAGAGCACCTACTAGTGCTCTGTCCAGGGACTCCAGTGTCCTGGAAGCTCCTGACGTCACTATCCATATGTGGATAGTGATTTTAGGGGTTCCCCTAGCGCTGGAGTCCCGGGCAGAGCATCAGGCAGCGCTCTGTCCCGGGATTCCAGCAGATGTCATATAGTGGCATCCGTCACACATAGTCTCCTATTTTAAAAAACGTATAATGTGTGGTATAATTTTTTTTTCTGGGATCCCTTAGGATGGAATAGCGTAGAATAGCAGATCAAAAGGACACTCTTTTGGTCTCAGTCGGGATAATGGAACTTTCCCTATGTACCATGTAAACGTAGGGCAATAATGTGATGTGAATGGGACCTAACTTCTTTATCACAAAGTGCATTTTTACGACGCGTTTTTTCAACTCGACAGTGTAAAAATATGCTTAGTATGAACTACACAGCGTATTTCCCATTGAAATCAACAGGAAGCTTTTTGCAGGCGTATTTCAAGTGTATTTTGGAGCGTAAGACGAGATTTTTACTCCCTGAAAAAACACCTGAAAATATGTCGTGTGAACATGGCCTTAGCTGAGAAGGGTCATGTGATACACCATGTGCTTTCCTCAAAACCACGAAGTGCTTTATTTTTAGCACCCCTGTTCGGCACTTTGGGTTGAGTGGGTGTAATTGTATCTACTCTATTAGGATGTCATACCAATGTCCTTATTTTAATATTTAATATTTTTTTTAAATCTGCCCTTAAAGTGTAGCTAAACGTTCGACAAACTTCTGACATGTCATAGAGACATGTCAGAAGTTTGGATTGATGGGGGTCCGAGCACGGAGACCCCCACCAATCGCTATAACGAAGCAGCTGAAGCACTCGTGTCTGTTAGGCTTTTTCCGGAAAGTCGATGTATCGGAGTACGGGCTCATAGACTTTCTATTAAGTCCGTACACCGATACATTTATTTCCGGAAATAGCCGAACAGACACGAAGCAGCTGAGCGAACACACGAACACTTCAGCTGCTTCGTTCTAGCGATTATTGGGGGTCTCCGTGCTCGGACCCCCACCAATCCAAACTTCTGACATGGCTCTATGACATGTCAGAAGTTTGTTGAACGTTTAGCTACGCTTTAAAGATCTGTTTTTGTCATCATCATAGCCTATTACTCCAGATTCCTCTACAATACAGTTTTATTAATATCAGTGTCATGACTCACTGACATCCTGTGTCTAAATACTAATTCCATCTGTATCATATTTGTTGAAGTTCTCACACTCCAATCATTAAAATTCTATATTTATAATAGAATCTGGGACTATTATTGTAAATTAGAAATGTTCTTCCAATTACATTATTATGGCTTTAATGGAAATTCTAGATGTTTTTTCTTCTGTAAAATACATAGTTATGCATACATGACACTAGCAATCCTGCAATGACTTACAAACATATGGGGGCAAATGGGTATTTCTCTAGATTCCCATGATCAGGGGACTGTAGAGTGCGTTCACTCTCATAAGAGTAATGTTATTATAATGGGCGTAGCTAAAGGCACATGGGCCCGAGGCAAAGATTCTTCTTGGCCCCCCCAAACTTCTCAGGGCCGATGGCCCGCAGCTTTCAGCTGCATCGCTGGGTCTCCTAAGTGATCCAACAATGCAGCACTAGCAGCCAGGGGGGTCACTAAGGACTTAAAACATCAGGGGGAATAGCCCGAATACATATGTGCCCCCCCCCCCCCAAAAAAAATGTGTGCGTTTATGAATATGTGCATATATATATATATATATATATATATATATATATATATATATGAGACAGCATATCTATAGCACTACGACCCTAAACCTATGGATAAGATTAGATGCAGTGCCTTAGCAGACAGTAGCACACATTATAGGATTAGATACAGTGGCTCAACAAACAGTATCACACATGATAGGATCAGACACAGTGGCTCAGCAGACAGTATCACACATGATAGGATTAGATACAGTGGCTCAGCAGACACTATCACACATGATAGGATTAGATATAGGGCCCAGCAGACAGTATCACACATGATAGGATTAGATATAGGGCCCTGCAGACAGTATCACACATGATAGGATTAGATACAGTGACTCAACAGACAGTATCACACATGATAGGATTAGATACAGTGGCTCAGCAGACATTATCATACATGATTGGATTAGATATAGGGCTCAGCTCGCTGACATTGCAGCTCCAGCGCTGGACCCAGAAAAGGTAAGAGTAATAATTATTTTCCTTTTTGACGTGATACTAATTATTTTTGTGTGTTTGTTTTTTTACAAGTTCGGTTGTTGGATTGCGAGGACTACTTCGATAACTGCGTTTTTTTTTTATTCTCAATAAAATGGATAACGAGGGTTGTGTGGAATTTTTATTTCAATAAAATATTTTATCTCTGTCTTTGTATTTGTTTAAACTTTGTAATTACCGCCCTAGTAATTGTCGCTGGCTGATTCACAACGTCCATTACTAAGGGGGGGGACGACTTAATGTTAGACATGAAGAGGTTAACACTAATCCCCATTATTACCCTGGTACCCAGCGCCACCAGGAAGAGCCGGGTATGATCTAGTACCCGACCATCTGTAGGGACGGAGGGGCACTGGGGTGGCCGCAGTCTGGTATTATTAGACTGGGAAAGGCCAAAAACTGTGACCCTTCCCACCCTGGTAATGCTAGGCTGCTGCTGCTATGTTGTATCTGGCTGGTTATAAAAATGGGGGAACCCCACATCGTGCTGTCCAATTATTTATTTTAAAAAAATGATGTGGGGTCCCCCCCATTTTTCATAACCAGCCAGATACAACACAGCAGCAGCAGGCTAGCACTACCAGGGTGGGAAGGGCCGCTGTTTTTGGCCTTTCCCAGCCTAATAATACCAGCCCGTAGTCACCCCAGTGCCCGACCATCACTACAGATGGTCGGGTACTGGATCATACCCGGCTCTTCTTGGCACTCCTCGTGGCGGTGGGTACCGGGGTAATAATGGGGGTTAGTGTTAGCCTTTTCACCAGCTAACAATAAGTAATGGATGCTGTCAATCTGTCAGTGGCCATTAGTAAGTTGGCAGCGATAAAGTTAAAAAAAAAATACAAAGACATAGAAAAAATAGATTTATTGAAATAAAACACCCCCACACAACCCTCATTAACCATTTTATTGAGAATAAAAAAGCCGTCATCTAAGTAGTCCTCAAACCCGACGTAGTCCAACAACCGAACCTATAAAATAACACAAAAAAAAAACATTAGTAAGGGCCTGTTCACATCACCGCTGCCTTTCCGTTAACCCATCAACAGAAAGGCAAAATGAAACCTCCACTTCAGTTTCCCTCACCATTGATCTCAATGGTGACGGAAACGTTGCTAAAGATTTCCGTTTGTCACCGTTGCGGCAGGGTTCCGTTGTTTTGCATTGTCGACTGCGCTACTGATTCCGCCAAAACAACTGAACCCGTTCACAACGGTGACAAACGGAAACCATTAGCAAAGTTTCCATCACCATTGAGATCAATAGTGATGCAAACAGAAGATAAGGTTTCCGTTTGCCTTTACGTTGAGGGGTTAACCAGATGAAACCCCTCAACGGAAGGGCAGCGGTAATGTGAAGAGGGCCTTAGATAAAGGGCCCTTGATACCGTGGCCCATGTGCATGTGTGACACTGTTTGTTGGACCCTGTATCTAAGCCTAATGTAGGCTTAGATACAGGGTCCAGCAGACAGTAATCTTATGCAGTATAAGCTTGGGCCCTGTATCTAAGCCTAACACACGGTAGGCTTTAAAGGTTGTCCAGTCCCTAAACATTGATGGCCTATCTTCAGTATAGGCCATCAATAGCTGATGTGTCGTGGTAAGACTCCCGGGACCCCCGGCCAACCAGCTATTTTGAAGGGTTGCAGCCGCTCGTACAAGCGCTGCTTGCCCTTCATTTCCCTCACTTGCTCACACTGTGAATCGCTGACACGTCCGTGTCGGCGATTCAGTGTGAGAAAGTGACCGGAATGAAGGGGAAGTAGCGCTCGTACGAGCGGCTGCAACCCCTTCAAAACAGCTGATTGGCGGGGCCCCGGGTGTCTGACCCCAACCCATCAGCAAGACACTAAAATGAAACTTACCTCTTCTTCGGCCGCAGGTCCTCACTCCATCAAGTGTCGGGATGCTGTGCGCAGCGCATAGCATCGTGACGTTATGCGCTGCGCATAGCGCTGTGACGTCAGAACCTCTGATGCGCTCCAGGAAGAGGAGGGTAAGTACTGTCAGTTACTATAGTAACAGGGGCCCGTATAGTTTATCACATAGGCCCCAGTTACTATAGTAACTTTTCATTGATGTGGTGCGGGGGGCTGCGGGCCCCCTGGCTTCTGGGCCCGGTCGCAATTGCGACCGCTGCGACCCCTATTGCTACGCCACTGGTTATTATGTCTACTACCTCACCCCCTTTTAGTGGCCATACCACTTACCACCACCCTTCGCCTATAAGGAAAAACTCTGACAACTTGGGTTGGATAAATTTGGCCACAGCAGCCATTTTATTTACAAACATACATAATTGAAACAACAATTTAACACATTAGTGACCGGCCCATAGTCTTTTTACGTCGGTCACTAACGGGCCTTATTCCGCTGCCATAGACTTTTTACGTCGCTGCATCGGAATAAGTAAACAGAGCAGGGAGCCGTCAAATCTCCCTGCTCTCAGCTGCCAGAGGCAGCTGAGGGCTGGGAGCGTCCCTGCTCTGCCAGGTGAGATCGATATCAGTATTTATTATTAGTAGATAGTAGTTGCTGTTTTCTGTGAATCCTGACTTTAAAAAAATGTGATTAAAAAGTGATCAAAAAGTCGCATCTACTCCAAAATGGTACCAATAAAAACTACCAGTCTTCCCGCAAAAAAAAGCCCCCATACAACTGCCTCGGCTAAAAAATAAAAACGTTAAATTTGGAGACACAAAAACAAATAATTTTGAAAAAAAAGCGTTTTTACTGTGTAAAAGTAGTAAAACATACAAAAACGATACAAATTTGATATCGTTGCAATCGTAACAACCCGCTGAATAAACTTATTGTGTTATTTATACCACACGGTAAACGGCGTAGATTTAGGACGCAAAGAAGAGTGGCGAAATTTCAGATTTTTTTCTATCCCCCCCCCAAAAAAGTTAAGAAAAGTTAATCAATACATAATATGTACCTCAAAATGGTGCTATTAAAAAATACAACTTGTCCCGCAAAAAACAAGACCTTGTCGACGCAAAAAGAAAAAAGTTATAGCTCTTGGAATGCGACGATGGAAAAACGTAAAAAATAGCCTGGTCATTAAGGTCTAAAACAGGCTGGTCATTAAGGGGTTAAATATAAACATAACAATGGAAAGGGAGTCCTTGGAGTCACAAAAGTCTGTCAACAAAAACAGCCCACCTGCATCGTATTTTTCTCCGAGCCGTCACCCTATAGGCTCAGGGGCACCGTCATACCTACAGTTGGCTGACCTAAACCGCAACCACTCCCCGGGACACCACCAAGCAGGAGCCCAAATTGAGCAGACCACAGAACCATAATAAATTAGGGAGGGACCATACCCCTGGTGAATGCCCCCCCACAGCAATTTACCACCAACTCCAAGGACCCCCAATCCGCCCCGCTACTGTTGCGACATTGCAAACCGCTCCTCAGTATCCTCAGGGACCTGCGAAAAAAACAAAAGCAACGAGCAAGAAAGCGAAATCACAGACTTGCCAATATACAAAACCAACAAACATTTTCTCAGGGAGGGAGGAAGGGAGGGCGGGACATGCTTCACTGTTCTGCTCAGTAATGGCGTCTTTCCTCTCTCCCCACCCTTAAGTACACTTAACCTTGCCCCACTAACCTCCGTCCCCACTACCTCCTAACCTCCGCCCCCACTACCTCCGCCCCCACTACCTCTTTAACTCCTTCCCTGCCAACATCCCTGCTCATAGTGGCCTCCCCCTATGGCCTTCTGCCGGGTCCGGCCTGTAATATACACAAATATCAACAAATTATGAAAATGGAAAATGTCATAGTCAAAATCCCCGTAGTTCCTTTTTTGTAGACACAATATTATCTTGTTTCACAAAATAACTGTTTTAAGTAAATCACTGTATTACATAGGTAGAAAGACTTTGTATCAATGAGTATACATACAGGGCCGGCCATAGGTTGGATGGCGCCCTGTGCGGGACTCTCTATTACTGCCCTCTACAAACCAAAAATTAACCACATATATAGACACCGACATACTGGAACATATATACTGTACTCTCCTTGCTGACAGGCTCACAGGTTTCTGTGGGTGGAGCTTCCTCCGAACCTCTCCCTCGGCTCTTGTTTCCTCCATGTGTGTAACTAAGAGCACACGACAGAGCAGAGGCAGAGCCAAGTGGTGCCACCTACATGCTGGGAGGGTGCAGTGCACTCGCACAGGTCGCACACCATTAAGGCTGGCCCTGTATACATATGTGATCCAGGAAAAGATTATGGGTTTTTACTTTTGCAGAGTATTAAACTTTACTCTAGAATGTGAGAATACTATTTTATTATTTAAATTTTCCTGTTCCATCTATGTGCCCAAACCAACAGATGGATTTCTATACAAAACTATGCAATTGAGAACACACAATAGTTCCCATGCAGCAAAATGTCCCAACACACCAAGAATTTACATAACATTTTGTTTCCATCCTGTTGTAGTACCAAGTAGCATACTATCGCACAGTAATGTATAGTAATGTCCACATAAGAGTGACACAAAAGTACCTAAACTGAAGTGTCATATAGAATACTGTTCACATATAGCCCAATAATAGCTGTGCCACATACCAGCACTCATGATTGTGAAACACAGAATTGGGCATTTGCTGCACATAACATTGGTCCCATTAATGTTGTGTTCCTCGGGATGGGGACAGTTAAAATAGTCACTCACTTGCCGATATTGATGCCACCTATTATAGCATATATCAGATTCAGGGCAGCTATTAAAACAAAGGTGGGCACATTTCAAGTAAATATTATAAATATAATCATGGACACACTTCAGCAGTCAGAACCATTCTTGTAAGGCAACAGATATGTGCTACGCAAATCCGTTTCGAGAGTCCCAATCCTACAGTTCGTGTTGGAAGAGGGGGGTGTTGGTAGAGGCATATATTTTGCACCCTGTATATAAATTACCCTGGACTGTAATGTCATTCATTCATAGGCACCTAGAGGATTCATGTGCTGAAAACTTCTACCTGTGTGGACAAATTAAATTTCTCAAAGTTTCAAAGTTTATTCAGATGGAAGTTAGTGCCACACAAGCCCTCATGGTCAATTTTATTTTACCTTGGTATGGATAATTTCCATCTAACACTAAATGAAATCAAGATCAGGGTGCTGTATGATGGGTATAGAATAAACCACAGTTCTGCTCTTCTAAGGACAACTTAAAGAGGCTCTGTCACCAGATTTTGCAACCCCTATCTCCTATTGCAGCAGATCGGCGCTGCAATGTAGATAAGAGTAACGTTTTTTGTTTTTTTTTAAAACGAGCATTTTTGGCCAAGTTATGACCATTTTTATATTTATGCAAATAAGGCTTTCTAAAGTACAACTGGGCGTGTTTAAAGTTATGTACAACTGGGCGAGTATTGTGTGCGTACATCTGGGCGTTTTTACTTCTTTTACTAGCTGGGCGTTGTAAATAGAAGTGGATGATGCTGACGAATCAGCATCATCCACTTCTCTTCGTTAACACCCAGCTTTTGGCAGTGCACAGACACAGCGTGTTCTCGAGAGATCACGCTGTGACGTCACTCACTTCCTGCCCCAGGTCCTGCATCGTGTCGGACGAGCGAGGACACATCGGCACCAGAGGCTACTGTTGATTCTGCATCAGCGTTTGCAGGTAAGTAGCTACATCGACTTACCTGCAAACGCCGATGCTTCTGCAGAATCAAATGTAGCCTCTGGTGCCGATGTGTCCTCGCTCGTCCGACACGATGCAGGACCTGGGGCAGGAAGTGACGTCACAGCGTGATCTCTCGAGAACACGCTGTGTGTCTGTGCACTGCCAGAAGCTGGGCGTTGTGAAGAGAAGTGGATGATACTTCTCGTCAGAACGCCCAGCTAGTAAAAGAAGTAAAAACGCCCAGATGTACATACACAATACACGCCCAGTTGTACATAACTTTAAACACGCCCAGTTGTACTTTAGAAAGCCTCATTTGCATAAATATAAAAATGGTCATAACTTGGCCAAAAATGCTCGTTTAAAAAAAAAAAAAAAACGTTACTCTTATCTACATTGCAGCGCCGATCTGCTGCAATAGGAGAAAGGGGTTGCAAAATCTGGTGACAGAGCCTCTTTAACAAGAGCTCTGTCGTAACACATTCCTATTAATGCACAACGCTTTTTGTTTGTATTAATGTTAAACCTTGACATCAATTGTTCTTAGGATCTGTTCACATAACGTTTTCCCTCTACATTCTGTTTATCCATCCGGAAAGCTCCTGGCGCATACACCGAATGTATCCATAGGGCCCCATTGATCTGCCTATGCTAAATGAATATCCTGTTTACATACATTGGGGTGGTATGCGTTAGCATACCTTTTTTTTACTGCATGGAATAGCATTAAATACAGAAGCATCCCGCTAAATATTGTGTTGTTTTTTTTTATAATCGGAGCCCATGGGTAACTGTATGCTTATATCAGTGGTTCCCAATCGGGGTGCCACAGCATCCTGGGGTGCCATGAGACCCGTCCAGGGGTGTCGCGAACTCTGCTCATCCACTGCCCTGAACAAAAAAATCATTTTACTTGTAGCAGACGTGAGGCACGCACGTCTGCAACAAGTTCCACCCCCGACACTTACTTCTGCAACTATGCTCATAGCAAACGTGACGCACGCATGTCTGCTAAATGTACCATCCACCACTTCCCACCAGAAGAGCCTGACAGAGAGGTGCTATTAATGCTGCGGTCCTGGGCAGCGTAAGCATTCATTCTGACATTCATGTCTGTGATGGTCACTTTACTGGGGGGGCTGATGGTCATCTTTCTCTGAGTGGGGGACTGATGGTCATTTTTCTGTGAGTGGGAGCTGATGGTCATTTTTCTGTGAGTGGGGGGCTGATGGTCATTTTGCTGTGAGTGGGGGGCTGATGGTCATTTTTCTGTGAGTGGGGGCTGATCGTCATTTTTCTGTGAGTGGGGTGCTGATGGTCAGTTTTCTGTGAGTGGGGGATGATGGTAATTTTACTGGAGGGGACTGATGATTATTTTTCTGTGAGTGGGGTTCTGATGGTCATTTTACTGTGAGTGGGAGTCTGAAGGTCATTTTACTGGTTGGGACTGATGATTATGAGTGGGGGCTGATGGTCATTTTACTGTGAGTGGGGGATGATGGTCATTTTACTGTGAGTGGGGGGCTGATGGTCATTTTACTGTGAGTGGTGGCTGATGGTCACTTTTCTGTGAGTAGGGGGTTGATGGTCATTTTACTGTTAAAGGGGCTGATGGTCATTTTACTGTGAGTAGGGGGTTGATGGACATTTTACTGTGAGTGGGGGCTGATGGTCATTTTACTGTGAATGGGGGCTGATGGTCATTTTACTGTGAGTAGGGGGTTGATGGTCATTTTGCTGTGAGTGGGGGCTGATGGTCATTTTGCTGTGAGTGGGGGCTGATGGTCTTTGAGTGGTTTCCGCCTCTGACCTCCCATTGAAATTAATGGGAGGCAGTAAAAACCTGCGGCGCTCGTTTGGTGTGCTTTTTTGCCTTCAGTTTTTGCATTAGCTTCAACAGCTTAAAAAAAACAAGGGCAAAAAAACCCGCAAAAAAGCGTCAAACAATGTTGTTAATTCAAAATCTGCCTCGAAATTCCTTCAGATTTTTTTCTGCTTAACAAAAAACACCATGTGGGGTGGTATGCGTTAGCATACCTTTTTTTTACTGCATGGAATGGCATTAAATACAGAAGCATCCCGCTAAATATTGTGTTTTTTTTTTAAATAATCGGAGCCATGGGTAACTGTATGCTTATATCAGTGGTTCCCAATCGGGGTGCCACAGCATCCTGGGGTGCCATGAGATCCGTCCAGGGGTGTCGTGAACTCTGCTCATCCACTGCCCTGAACAAAAAAATCATTTTCCTTGTAGCAGACGTGAGGCACGCACGTCTGCAACAAGTTCCACCCCCGACACTTACTTCTGCAACTATGCTCGTAGCAAACGTGACGCACGCATGTCTGCTAAATGTATCACCCACCACTTCCCGCCAGAAGAGCATGACAGAGACGAGCTATTAAGGCTGGGTTCACACGTGGCGGAATTTCACTTAAATTCCGCTGCGGACACTCCGCAGCGTTAATCCGCAGCGGAGCCGTTTGTCCATTGACTTACACTTTAATTTAACAGTGTTCGTTTAGACGATGCGTAAAATTCCGCTGCGGAGCATAGGCTGCGGAGCGGAATTTGGTGTCCGCAGCATGCTCTGTCTGTTGCGGAGCAGTGGCGGACTCATGGCGGAATTTCTCCATTGACTTCAATGGAGATTCTAATTTCCGCAATGAAGTCCGCAGCTGTCATGCACATGTTATGTGTGCTGCGGATCCGTCTTGCTTTTTTAACTTGACATTTCTTCATTCTGGCTGGACCTATGTATTTCTAGGTCTACAGCCAGACTGAGGAAGTCAATGGGGCTCCCGTAATGACGGGAGCGTTGCTAGGAGACGTCTGTAAATAGTCACTGTCCAGGGTGCTGAAAGAGTTGAGCGATCGGCAGTAACTGTTTCTGCACCCGGGACAGTGACTACCGATCCCAATATACATGTATCTGTAAAAAAAAATGAAGTTCATACTTACCGAGAACTCCCTGCTTCTGTCTCCAGTCCGGCTTCCCAGGATGACGTTTCAGTCTAAGTGACGGCTGCAGCCAATCACAGGCTAATAACAGGCTGCAGCGGTCACATGGACTGCCGCGTCATCCAGGGAGATCGGGCTGGATGCCGAAGGAGGGACGCGTCACCAAGACAACGGGCGGTAAGTATGAATTTCTTTGACTTTCACAAGGGAAAGTGCTGTCCCTTCTCTCTATCCTGCACTGATAGGGAGAAGGGAAGTACTTTTACCGCAGTCCGCAGCAGCTAGTCCGCATCAATTTACTGCACATTTTGTGCAGATCCGCAGCAGAATCTGCAACGCAGATTCTGTGCGGCATTGATGCGGACAGTTGCGGAGGAAATCCGCCACGTGTGGTCATGCCCTAATGCTGCGGTCCGGGGCAGCGTAAGCATTCATTCTGCCATTCATGTCTGTGATGGTCACTTTACTGGGGGGCTGATGGTCATCTGTCTCTGAGTGGGGGACTGATGGTCATTTTTCTGTGAGTGGGAGCTGATGGTCATTTTTCTGTGAGTGGGGGCTGATGGTCATTTTGCTGTGAGTGGGGGGCTGATGGTCATTTTGCTGTGAGTGGGGGGCTGATGGTCATTTTGCTGTGAATGGGGTGCTGATGGTCCTTTTGCTGTGAGTGGGTGGCTCATGGTCACTTTGTTGTGAGTGGGGGGCTGATGGTTATTTTTCTGTGAGTGGGGGGGGGGTGATGGTCATTTTTCTGTGAGTGGGGGCTGATCGTCATTTTTCTGTGAGTGGGGTGCTGATGGTCAGTTTTCTGTGAGTGGGGGATGATGGTAATTTTACTGGAGGGGACTGATGATTATTTTTCTGTGAGTGGGGGCTGATGGTCATTTTAGTGGTTGGGACTGATGATTATTTTTCTGTGAGTGGGGGATGATGGTCATTTTACTGTGAGTGGGGGCTGATGGTCATTTTACTGTGAGTGGGGGATGATGGTCATTTTACTGTGAGTGGGGGCTGATGGTAATTTTACTGTGAGTGGGGGGCTGATCGTCATTTTACTGTGAGTGGGTGGCTGATGATCATTTTTCTGTTAGTGGGGGTTGATGGTCACATTTTACTGTGAGTGGTGGCTGATGGTCACTTTTCTGTGAGTGGGGGCTGATGGTCATTTTACTGTGAATGGGTGCTGATGGTCATTTTACTGTTAATGGGGGCCAATGGTCATTTTACTGTGAGTAGGGGGTTGATGGACATTTTACTGTGAGTAGGGGCTGATGGTCATTTTACTGTGAATGGGGGCTGATGGTCATTTTACTGTTAATGGGGGATGATGGTCATTTTACTGTGAGTAGGGGGTTGATGGTCATTTTACTGTGAGTGGGGGCTGATGGTCATTTTGCTGTGAGTGGGGGCTGATGGTCTTTGAGTGGTTTCCGCCTCTGACCTCCCATTGAAATTAATGGGAGGCAGTAAAAACCTGCGGCGCTCGTTTGGTGTGCTTTTTTGCCTTCAGTTTTTGCATTAGCTTCAACAGCTTAAAAAAAACAAGGGCAAAAAACACAGCAAAAAAGCGTCAAACAATGTTGTTAATTCAAAATCTGCCTCGAAATTTCTTCAGATTTTTTTCTACTTAACAAAAAACACCATGTGAACATACCCTAAGAGTGTAGGGCTAGTTTTTAGCTGTTTTTTTTTTGTCTTTTTGTAAACAATTTTGGTAGGGGTGCCCTGAGGATTTTTGTTTTTTCCAGGGGTGTCTCGAGCTGGAAAATGTTGGGAAACTGTGGCGTTTATAGTGGCATACATCGGAGGTTTCCATCCCAGGTATATGTTTGGAGTATTTCATGATATATACCTTTTAACATACCCTGCAAACACATATACACAAATAAAACACATACAACTCTTATGTGACATTTATTTATAGTAGTTTCAATAGACTCTGCTCAAGTACTTCATTGTGTCTAAGTAGTTCATGGCAATTATCAAAGAAGAAGAAAATATTCTAGCTCTTTTTATCACAAAGAAATAATGAGTTTATTTTGAGGGACAATGCTGGAGGTGCTTTACGAAAAAAGATAATCCCTTTAGGAAAGGTCCTATTTTTACTGCTTCCGTACAGCTGTGGAATGTGTCACTGTGATCTCTGCCAGTTTCTTTACTCAACAAAACCCAAGTCTGTTACACTAAATGTGCTACGTCCTCCAGTCTTTTCAGTTTATTCATCAAATCCTTGTATATGAACTGAAAGAGAGCTTTTGAAGATTGTAATTAGATTTTTTCATGCGTATTTGAAAAATAATCTACTAGTCTTAAAGGGGTTCTTGACAACTTCTTTCCTTACGCCCCTTTAGGGCATAAAGACATAATTGTCCCCCGTGGTTAGCCAGAGCAGAGAATGTCTGCAGTTTAATAGATGTCCTATACAGAAATGTGTGGTAGGCCACAGCTTCTGATTGCTGGGGAGGGTGGTTGTTTTTTAATAAGAGGTTGTCCATATTAGACAAACAATTTAATATTCACAGTCCAATTAGCATATATCTAAATTATAATCAAAATTCAGGCAGCACTCCAAAAAAATGAGGAAAAAAAGTGGGGTAATTTATATATCCATAAGTCCAATGCAACGTTTCAGCTTTTCCATAGAGCTTTTTTTAAGCCCATGATAAAGTCCCAAAGGCTAAGCACCAAAATTAAGGTAAAGCAATATGTGTAAAAGAAAAAAGTGTGTGTGGGAAGGTAAAATGGTCCTGATATCTGCTGTAAAACGTTACATACAATAGCAATGTGTAATCACTAAAAAATAACAAAAAGTTATGATATCTGCGGTAAAAGAAAGCAGTTAAAAGGGTATTCCAGCCATTGACATTTAGGTGATGAATATTACAATATCAGATCAGTGGGTGTCCAACTCCCAGCAACCCCACCGATCTGCTAAGTGAAGGGGCACTCCAGTCAGTATTGCATCCCTTTCATTGTTTACCAGGCACATTGACATACATTTCGTAGCAGCTATGTCTGGCACAAAAGCTCATTCCCATTCAAGTGAATAGGACTGAGCTGCATACCAGGGCCAGCCACTACCAAGTGCCTGGTAAAAAAATTAAGGGGTCCCTTCAGTCAGCTGTTCGATGGGGATAGTCGGACCCGCATATTACTGGCTTATACTAAAGGTCCATTTACGCAGGCCAATGATCCGACAAACGAGCTTGTTCCCTATGATTGGCCTATCTAACTGTATCAGCGATCAGTTCGTTTGTCGGTTGATCAAATCTTTTATGCAACCTATAAAATCATCGTTGTTGGCAGCACACCCAACTTTAGGATAGGCCAGCAATATAAAATTCCCAGAAAACCCCTTTAACCCTACATTTTATTATCTACATTCAGTTAAGGTCCCATGTACATGGCCATATTACGCTTCATATAACCTCAAAATTCTATGGAGTCGTAATATATGGAAACTATAGACGCCATGTACCCTCGTATAACCTCCTGCACATGGTTCTGAGGGCTAAAGAACACTATATCACATATGTTTCTTATTCTTATATTAGCTTTTAATCTTCTATAAAAACCCATTCCAAAAATGAACTGATATATAGTTCTTATTATTACTGATAAAGAAGCTTTCTTTAATAGTCCTCCGGACTTACTCATGATTACTAGACATATTCAATTTTGGACTTTTTGATTTTGTATTAGCAAACAAATACTGTTTACAGAAAATGGTGTTAACATGTTTCGACATCTCAATTTTCTTTTTCTAAATATTATATTCTATATTGTTACATATGGGCCATTAAAGTTAGAAGGCACAAATATGTACATTTCAAATACCGGACATGTTTTTTTTTTAAGGTGTTATAATCATACCTTTTTATACTGACCTTCAACAATCGGACTGATTTCCTTCAAGACACCTAAAATTTGTTCACCATGGTAAAATAATGACACTAATAGGTGAAATATCAAGAAAATAAATAATGGGGCGTGGCTTGGCTGTGAAACCGAATGGCCACGTGAGACTTGAGCTCCGGCACCATCCTCACTAAAGAAGCATCGTAAGCCTCCGAAATCGGTCTGCCACACACCGACCCTTAGCCCAAGTGACAAGGAAACACTCAAGATGCCGAGACGCAAAAAGACGGTAACAAGGCCGGCCCGGCTCACTGACTTCTACCCGCCGCGACATGCAGGAGGAAGACAAGATGGCGGATGGACAAGATCGCAGAGGGGATCACTGTCATCAGAGCCTGCAGCGCACTCACCGACTCAGTCCTCATATGCAGCGTCGAACCCTCGACGAAGTGCCTCGGTCCCGGTGCTAGATCCTCTGCTCACAGCCACCCGAGAAGAGAGTGAGGTACTCGGCCGGAGCCAAAGAGCAGGAACACGTGGGCGCTCCTCGGGGTCTACAGGACCAGAAACTGCATCCCCCTCGCCGACATCGCTGGGATCTAAGAGCCCGGAGCGGCAGAGACGACGAAGGTCCTCCAGGGACACAACAACTGACCAGGTAGGGGAGACTATACCCCATGAATCCCCTGCTTTAGAAATAGGAATGGAGCTGAATACTCTACCCTCCTCAGACTCCCCTGTTACAGAACTTTCTATGAAGTTAATGCTACAAGCCCTCAGTGCTTCCTTACAGAGTGGGTTCGCTAAACTACTTCACCCCTTATCTGTAGCAGTTCAAGAGGTAGAGCAAAGAGTACATCATACGGAGGAAAAAATAAGTGAATTTGTCGCATCAAATAATGAATTAATTGATGCCCATTATGAGTTAGAAGATGAGGTCTCACAAATGAAGGCTAAGATGGCGGATCTTGAAGACAGATCTCGCAGGAATAACATAAAATTTAGAGGGATTCCTGAGGACGTTGTCGCTAAAGATTTGCCCACGTACGTTCAAGATTTTATCAAGACCATGATCCCGAAGTGTTCGCCAAGAGATATTATCATAGATAGGGTGCACAGAATCCCACGGCCTAAACATCTGGCAGATGAGATACCGCGTGATGTGATAGCGCGAATTCACTTTTATCATATTAAAGAGCAGTTGATGATCTCCCTCAGGAAGAAGGAGGCAATTCCATCTTCATACAAGAATATCTCTGTTTTTGCGGACCTATCAGCTATCACGCTGCAACTAAGAAGACAACTGGCCCCAATCACTGGCGCATTAAGAGACAACAAGATCTTATATCGATGGGGTTTCCCGGTTCGCTTGCTCATCCATCGCAACGATTCCCTTCACATAATCCGAAACCTTCATGATGGAGTGGCTTTATTAAAAGAATGGAACATTCAAGTTCATTTCCAGGAGCAACCTCCCACTCATCATCCCGCAAGAATGCAGGAGGATTGGCAACAGGTCAAACAGCGCAAACAAAGAAGAAGATGAGAGGTCCTTTCCTTCTGTTCCGTATTTTGTTCCTTATTTTCTCCGTTCCAGTACACCTGTTTCACGTCCTTCACGACAGATGCAGGCCCACCAAAAGATAAACACGGAGGCAAAACTACTTTGGTGCAGTAGTGGTGTCTCGGTTTGACTTCAAGCTGATTGAGACTTTCTTCTCCCCCAATAAGTTGAACAGTCTGATCTGTTCTTGTATTGTGCAGTACTTTTGTTTACTGTGTTGTTTTTCTTTTTCTTTATATTTCAGCAGCAGTAACAACAGATATACCATGCTTCACACAGGCTTGTATAATGTAGCTTACTTTTACAAAAGGTTAATTGAAAGTAACCATGTACTCCGGGTAGGGTTGCTGTCAACAGCTACTCCAGAAATAATAAGATGGCTTTAAAATTAGCATCATTAAATGTTAACGGCCTCAACAGCCCACATAAACGGGCCCATATGTGGCAGGAGTCATAAACCCTAGCTTGTGACATCTTCTGTATACAGGAAACGCACTTACTGTCCAAAGATGCGATGCGTATTCATCATCAGGCTTTCCCACACATATTCCAGTCACATTATGTTAGCAAATGAAGAGGGGTTATGATTGCGGTCAAAAATTCAGTGTCGTTTCAGCTAATTCAAGCCCACACGGATCCACAGGGTAGATTTCTTATATTGACATGTCTTATTAACAATGCAACGTATACCTTGGTTAATATCTATGCTCCCAATAGGCATCAAAATCGCTTCTTTCACAAAATTTTTAGGCTTATAAACAAATGAAGAAAGGGTAAAGTAATACTATGTGGAGACTTCAACTCTATAATTGATTCATCCTTAGATACAACAAATCCGGTTTGCCAATGCCATTCACAGCTGGGTCCGTTGCTATGGCAGCATGAATTCTATGACGTCTGGTGCGCCCAACACAGTGCGGAAAGAGATTACTCCTATCACTCCCCTGTACATAACAGCTATTCCCGTATAGATATGGTAGTTATAGAGAAAGAATTACTCCTTAATGCTAGAAGTTCAACTATTGAGGTCATTAAATGGTCGGATCATGCGGCAATCACACTGATCTTTAAAGACAACAACACAAGTACCCCAACATATCTTTGGAGGTGCAACCCCTTCCTATTATCTCACTCTGAACACAAACAAATTATAACGAACGAGCTGAGAGAATACTTCCAAAAGAACGACACCTCCCAAATAAATGCTTTTACCCTTTGGAATGCCCATAAAGCGTTCATCAGAGGTACTTTTATACGGTTAGGCCATAAAGTTAAAAAACAAAAGATGGCTGCCATTTCCTCTATCCAATCCGAAATTAATAAATTGGAAACCCTAAATAAAACAGTTCAGACCCCACAACAAGCAGAAAGGCTTTTTATTCTGCGTCAACAACTTAGACATAGCTTACTCTCAGAGTATGGAAAGAATCTTAAGAAAACGCAGGCTAGATATTACTCGCAGAATAATAAAGCAAGCAAGCTCTTAGCATGTAGGCTTAAGGCGCAATACCAAAAAGCAAGGATCCCATTCTTGATAGATCCTCACACCAAAGCCAAAAGTATCCATCCTACAGACATAGCAAATCAATTTAAGGAGTATTATTCGTCTCTGTACAATTTAAAGAATGACCCTTTCTCACCCCACCCGTCGGAGGAGGACATCCAGTCCTTCCTCCGTAAAATTCACCTACCACAACTATCTGAGAGCCAACTGAATACCTTAAATTCTCCGTTAATGGAAAAGGAAATAATAGCTGAAATTCAGATGATGCCTCTGGGGAAGTCTCCAGGACCAGATGGTCTGACCAATATGTATTACAAATCAATGAAGGACATTTTATTGCCGTTTATGAGCAGATTTTATCAGGCAGCCATGATTTCTGGGTCCATGCCAGCGGAGAATCAATCCGCATTAATAGTTACCATCCCAAAACCGGGGAAACCCACAGACACGCCCAAAAATTTTCGCCCAATCTCTCTACTGAATGTAGATGTAAAGATCTATGCCAAAATTCTGGCTATGAGATTATCCCCTCTTTTGCCATTGCTGATAGGTGAAGATCAGGTTGGATTTGTAAAAGGAAGACAGGGGTCAGACAATACCCGTAGAGTCTTGGGTTTGTTGCATGCTATTGAGAACACACACATTCCTGCAGTGATGTTAGCGCTTGATGCTGAAAAAGCATTCGACCGCATTCACTGGGAATATGCCTTTTCCGCATTAGAGAAAATGGGATTTGGGGGAAGTATCCTTGCGGCGATTAAAGCATTATATTCTAGTCCTTCAGCTAAGGTGTTCACTAACGGGATTCTCTCGGATAGCTTTAAAATTACAAATGGCACGAGGCAAGGGTGTCCTCTCTCTCCTCTGGTGTTTATTTTATCAATGGAACCTCTAGCTCAACTCCTCAGAACAAAGCCCAATGTCCAGGGAATCCGCATAGGTAATAGAACCCACACCATTTCTTTATACGCCGACGATATCATTCTTTCGCTATCTTCCCCGGAAGAATCTCTAGAAGCGGCTTTGGAATGTATTAGGAATTTTGGACAAATCTCTTTATACAAACTCAATACCCAGAAATCTCAAGTACTCCCACTGAACTTATCAACTTCCACGCTTCACTTTCTTAAAAATAGATACCCACTTGACTGGCAGGATAGAGATATTAAATATTTAGGCATCTCTTTGACGCCATCACACAAATCTTTGTACCGAGTTAAGTATGAACCCCTTCTACAGAGTGTTCAAGCAGAAATGACTAGATTACACAAAACGGAAATGTCTTGGATAGGCAGGATTGCGGCTTTTAAAATGCTCCTTCTGCCCAAGCTTTTATACTTGTTTCGAACTGTCCCAATTGCAGTTCCTAAAACTTTCTTCGTAAGTATTCAAAAGGCTATACTAGAATTTGTCTGGTCCTATCGTAAACCACGTATCGCCTCTCATATCTTAATTAGGGATAAAAGGCTAGGAGGATTGGGGATCCCTGACATTTATAACTACTATTCATCCACTTTAGTAGCACTCATGAGTCCGGGGTGGAGAGAAGAACTCTCTACACATTGGGTTCAGATTGAATCGACTTATGTTCTCCCCTCAAGTTTGAAAGCTCTTCTGTTTTTAGAACTTTGGGATATTAACTTACCATCTAATATCTCCCCCCTAACTAAAGCGGCCTTGGATTGCTGGGCATATATTCACAAAAACGTATCTGAACGCCGTCCTCTTCCAATCGCATACACTCCAATTGACATTTTAGAGCTGGCTATACCTGATTTAAATTTAATGACTTGGAAGTCGGGAGGAATTACTCTGCTGTCTCAACTATATGGAAGCGCAGGCTTTAGTTCCTTTGACTATCTAAAGCATACCTTTGCTCTCCCCCAGTCAGAATTCTATAAATATCTACAGATCAGACATTATGTTGCTACTCTACAAAAAGTTCAGCCAATATGCAACCTCACAGTGTTTATCATGCTTGGTAAATCTTCTAAAATTCTGAAAGGGATACTTAATGTATTAACGATAAACGCAGAATTTTATAAAACTCGGAATATGCGAGTATGGGAAAGATCCCTAGACGCAACCTTTCATGAAGCTGAATGGAAGAAAGCATATCAATTAATTCACAGTTCCTTACAATGCTGCTCTCAGGTAGAGGCAGTAATTAAAACGCATTTACACTGGTATTATACTCCTGATAGGTTGCATCTAATGTTTCCAAATGTACAGGATAAATGTTGGAGAGGATGTGGACAGAAAGGTACACTAATGCATATATTGTGGCATTGCCCTTTGATTACTAGCTACTGGAACAATGTGTTTGATTTGATGGAGTCATTGATTGGTACCCGAATTCCTCCCTCCCCTCAGCTAGCTCTACTTCTCCTTCAAATAGAGGTTATCTCTTCCAAATTCAGAACATTAGCCTGTAAAATTTTAGCTATGGCAAAGCTAGTACTGACCAGGCATTGGAAGAGTGTAGAATCACCTACCCTAGACGAATTAATAGCACTAGTAAATACCTCCTATGCTTTTGAAAAAATAATAGCTTACGGTAATTTCTCTTTCCACAAATTCACGGAAGTATGGAAGGGGTGGTCGGAGAGTTCTCTATGCAATAAAATATAGCTTTGTGAGAAATATTTGCTAAGGGGTAAGCATGTTTTACAATGACAAATTATCTGGTGTAAATGTTATTTTATGCTGCTGTTTCTCTTTCTTTCTTTCTTTTTATTTGTGTAATGTTGCTGTAAAGTTGTATTGTTAACTTACGCATTTGTTCTATAATTTTGGAAAACAATAAAAATGATTGAACCGAAGAAAATAAATAATATTACACTTGTCATTTTATATGAGAACTGCTTTATTGCCTCCAGATACAATCAATATGGTAAGATTTACTTTTAATGGGTCCATATGGGACCCTCAGAACTTATTTTAAACACAAGTGACTCATTTTTAAAAGTTCAGATATTATTAATATTTGCAGATCACATGCTGTTTAGTTAATCTGTAGCAGTTGGTCAATGGCACGTCTTTTTCACTAATAGCATGTATGTATAACATCAGGATAATCAGTTGTCTGTGAAATGTTTTATATTTTTCCTGTTTGGCTTTACAAAGGAAAACATTTCCTTCCTCGTGCATCTGTTTGTGCAGAGGAAGTACTCAAGCTCATTTCCTACAAGGATTCTAAGACAAGGGGAGGCCAATTTTCTTTGAAAAGACAGATGTCCTGTTCAGTCATCATGTCCATTCATTTTCCCATTCTCTTTTAAAGCACCAGGAATAGTTAGAAATCTGAATATATATATATATATATATATATATATATATATATATATATATATATATATATATATATATATATCGGGCTGTTTTCATTGTGTAAAAGTAGTAAAACATGAAAAAACGATATAAATTTGCTATTGCTGCAATCATATAGACCCGCAGAATAAAATTAACATGCCGTTTATTCCAAGCGGTGATCGCCATAAATTTTTTATTGAAAAACAATGCTAGAATTGCTGTTTCTAGGTCTCCACACCTCCCAAAGAATGGACTAAAAAGTGAATAAAAAAATTGCATGCACCCCAAAATGGTATCAATAAAAACTACAGCACATCCCGCAAAAGTAATTTACTTTCGGATCGCAGTGATACATATTGATGGAACAGATTTATTTAGGCCAGGTTCCCACGGGGCGGATACGTTGCGTAAAAATCACGCAGCGTGTCCGACCAGGAACCCGCAGTACATTCTGTCTAAAAAATCGCACTACATTGTGGTGCCGTTTTTCAAACGATATATCCACTGTGAAAGAAGACGTTCATACTTACCCCCTCCTCTGACGTCCGCCCCGGCCTCCCTGAATGACGTTGCAGGCCATGTGACCAGTGGCGGATTAAATAGACCATAGGCCCTGGGCTGTTTCACAATCTTGGGCCCCCTTTCCCCACCGCCGCTCTTCCGTGTCTATAGTGAACACCACCATTCTGTGTGAGCATTGACAAATGGTTGTTACGATTCCCCTTGTCAAAGGGTTGTGTCTCTACACAGGGGCATAGCTAGAGGGGGCAGGCGGGGCACAACTTAGAGGGGGGCACCAACGATCAGTGTCGGCGGCCTGCCTTCTAGGTGAGTTTCTGGGCTCAGGCGCAGGGCACAGCAGCTAAGAACTGCCCCCTCCCTACTTTTACACCTCTCCTTGGGCTGCTTCTGTTATCATTTGGGACTTGAGGGAGGGGGAGGGGAGACTGTCTGCGGCACTGTGTCGGGCCATCAAGCTGCAGAACTCCCTTTACAATTATCCTACATAAAAGGTAAGTGCATGTGAGGTTACAATGTGTACTTTATATGTGTATGTGTGCATGTAATGTGCATGTTTGTGATGTGTACTCGTGTGTGTGTGTGTGTGTGTGTGTGTGTGTGTGTGTGTGTGTGTGTGTATGGGATGTGTACATGTGTATATATAGTGTATGTGATGTGTACATGTGTGTATATATAGTGTGTGTGATGTGTTCATGTGTGTGTATATATAGTGTGTGATGTGTTCATGTGTGCGTGTATATATAGTGTGTGATGTGTTCATGTGTGTGTATATATAGTGTGTGATGTGTACGTGTTCATGTGTGCCTATGACTTTCAACGGAATTGCTGCAGAAATTTTCAAACCCTAAATCCGCAGTATAAGGGCTTCTCCGCACGTATTGGAATTGCTAACGAAATTTCTGCAGCAACTAGCAGAAATTCTGCTGTGGAAAAACTGCACCATTTCTTGCATTTTTTGCTGCATAAAATGTTGCTGATTTTGCTGCGTTTTTTACAATGCTGGGGGATGGTGACATCTCTGAAAAATGCAGCAATTTAGTCCACTCTCCGCAGCAGGAATTGACCTGCTGTGGTACGAAAAATACGTACCGCAGGCAAATTTCTGGTCAGAAATTTTACGCAGCGTGTGAATGGAATTTGATAAGTATCACCCCCTTTGCTGCTACTGTATTTTGCTGCATATTCAAATACGCAGCAATTCCATTACGTGTGGACAAGGCCAAATGCAGTAGCAACAGAGTGGGTGAGATTTGAACAAATCTCACCCACATGACGAGCGGGAAAAAGGCTCAGTAATTGACCTGCGGTCCGTTTTTTTAATCCGCAGCATGTTAATTTTATTTGCGTAAATGCTGCTTATTTGTTTCGGGTTCTCCCCATTTAGTTCAATGGGAAGTAAAACTCGCAACAAATAGCAGATGTTGTGTTTTTTTTGGGGTGGAAATGCAGCGATTCCGCTAAGTATCCATTTTTTTTTTCTGCTCAGTTTTCCGCAGCGGCCATTCCTGGGCGAAAAACTGCACCACAGGGCAGTGCTTTTACACAGCGTATCTGCCCTGTGTGAACATACCCGTACAGTGTATACATATAGTAGCTGCTGTCTTACAACGATACAGATGAAAACCACGTCAACATGCTGCATTCCCACCAGTCAGCGCAGTTTTTAAATGATTGTTAATGTCCATGGAGTTTTTTGCAGACATTAACAATCATTTAAAAACTGCACCGACTTTTGGTAAAACTGCATGTGCTGCGTGTTTTGCTGGACAATGGTTGTTACAATCTCATTGTTTGCATTAAAGGTTATGTACACCTTTGAAAGGGATTTTTTTTTAAATGTCAGTCTGTGTGTTTTGTGCAACTTTATAATTAGTTTTTGTTAAAAAGTCTTTTTACTTTTTAACATACAGCTGCTCTGTATCCTGTATACAGAGCAGCTGTATCTTATTCATGTACTGAGCTTGGTTCTGGTGCTGTATATATATAATGAGCTTTGTTCTGGCACTGTATATATGTAATGAGCTTGGTTCTGGTGTTGTATATATGTACTGAGCTTTGTTTTGGCGCTGTATATGTGTACTGAGCTTGGTTCTGGTGCTGTATATATGTAATGAGCTTTGTTCTGGTGCTGTATATATGTAATGAGCTTGGTTCTGGTGTTGTGTATAGAACTATATTGCTTGTAAAATGTAAAAATGTTTTTATGCTCGAGTTACATTAAAAAAAATGTGGAAAAAAAATTACACGTCATTGATTGGTAGAAAAAACAAACATGACGAGGGGGAAGGAGATGTCGGGAAAGAGGTTGGGGGGCGCCAAACTGAATCTTTGCCCCGGGTGCTGGAGAACTTAGCTACGCCTCTGCCCTACATACTGACAGTCTCCAACCATCGCTGACAGTATAACACTGTGTAGGGACACTTCCTCTTGACAATGGGAATGGTAACACACATTTGTCTATTAGTCCTGGGTACACAGAGATATGAACAATACAAGGATTACCTGCAACAGACATGTCAGGAGAGGTGGCAGATCCCCTATAGATCCAGTGACTCACAGGTGATGTCTTCTCTGATGGGAGTAGTTTTCTTTTCTTCTCCATCTGACACAGACCGTTATGGCGACTTCTCCTGGTGAGATATCTTTGCCCATCACTTCTGGAGCCATTTCCAGCCTCTATAGAAACACACAAATTTAGACACCAAGGCCCTGGACCATACATTAAAAGGATTGTCTGGGCACAGACCTTTTTTATACTAATGACCTATCGATGTGCCCGGACAACCCCTTTTGCTCAGACTAATACATTTGGACCCCAGACTAGATCATAGAATACATACAGACCCCATACCTTCTAAACTATTGCAGTCCCCAGACCAGAGCCCCCTAAACAAATACAGACCCCAAAACAAGCACCCTGAATAAATACAGACCTCAGACCAGACCCCTAAATACAAACCCCAGACCAGACCCCCTAAACTAATACAGAACTCTAAATAAAGACCCCTAAACTAATACAGACCCCTAAATACAGACCACATAAACTAATACAGACCCCATACCAGACCCCTAAATACAGACCCCAGACCAGACCCCCTAAATACAGACCCCAGACCAGACCCCCTAAATACAGACCCCAGACCTCAAACTAATACAGATCCCCTAAATACCAACCCCAGACCTCAAACTAATACAGACCCATAATTATACAGACCCTAAACCCCTTAAACTGATACAGACCCCATACCAGACCCTATAAATGCAGACCCGTTAAACTAATACAGACACCAAACCTCCTAAATACAGTCTCCAAACCAGGCCCCCTAAATACAGACCCCACACCAGACCCCCTAAATACAGACCCCTTAAACAAATCAATCCCCTTATACTTACATGAATTTATTGGAACTGGTCTGTGAAAATGAAAATCTACTTTTTTTCTGAAAAAACATATGATGTTTTAGTTTTTACAAGGAATAAAGGAGAAAAAGCACCCCAACATTTGTAAAGCAATGTCTCCCGATTACGGCAATACCCCATATGTGGTAATAAACTGCTGTTTGGACCCACGGCAGGGCTCAGAAGGGAACGAGGGCTATTTGGATTTTGGAGCACAGATTTTGCTGGAATGGTTTTCGGTGCCATGTCGTGTTTGCAAAGCCCTGGAGGGACCATAACAGTGGAAACTCCCCAAAAGTGACCCCATTTTTGAAACTACACCCCTCAAGGAATTTTTCTAGGGGTATAGTTAGCATTTTGGCCCTACACGGTTTTTGCTGAATTTATGGGAATTATGCCGTGAAATTGAAAATCTAAATTTTTTATGGAACATTTAATTTCCACAAGACTACATAAGACACAGGAATTTGTTTACAAATGGTCTAAATGGCTTGCTTTTAATGGCTCACAGCTTCCTTTATAGAAAGACCTCATAAAAGTGTATTAGGGTCCTTATGTATATTCTAAATCCTAGAGCAGGGACTTTATGTTTGTCTGTATGTTTTTTGTGTTTTTTGTTTTATTTTTACATTGGAAAGGTGTAAAACAGTAAAAAATTAAACTTATGGAAGTTCAACTCTGGTTACATTATTAATTAATGACACTATGATTATCTTATTATGTACCCAGTATGTTTCTAATACATGTATGTGTATACTGACTATTAGATTAACTTTAAATCTTTATGCTTTTTGCGATCTCATAAATTTGTAAAAAAACATTTCAATATTTCCAATGTTAATGTCTTGTTTATTTTTGTATAACTGTGAAAAACCTTTAACAAAAAGAAATGTACCGAAAATCTAAATTTTTTCTAATAAAATGTCGTTTTAGCTCAGATGTTTTCATTTTTACAACAGATAAAGGAGAAAAAACACCACAATATTTGGAAAGCAAACTCTTCTGAGCACAGCAATACCCCATATGTGGTAATAAACTGTTGTTTGGCCATGTCGCATTTGCAGAGCGCTCTTAGGTACCAGAGTAGAGTGTAAAACCATGAGAAGTGACAGCATTTTGTAAACAACACCCCTCAAGGCATTGATCATTTGCCTGGACATATGACAGGGCTTAGGAGTGAAAGGCGCATGTGAGGCCTATTTTGGTGATTTTCGCAGCATTAGCCCACAATGGCAGAGCTCTGGGGTCAAATAGTAAAACAAACCCCCAAGTAGTGACCCCCATTTTGGAAACTGCACCCCTGAAGGCAGGGGCGTAGCTAAAGGCTCATGGGCCCCGATGCAAGAATTCTTACTGGGCCCCCCCCCCCCCCGCAAACTTCTCATGGCCGATGGTCCGCAGCTTTCAGCTGCATCGCTGGGTCTCCTAAGTGACCCAACAATGCAGCACTAGCAGCCGGGGTGTCACTGAGGCTGGGTTCACACACACTATTTACGGCCGTAATTCGGGCATTTTAGCATTGAATTACGTCCGAAAATGCGGCTCAAAAGCGTTGGCAAACATCTGCCCATTCATTTGAATGGGTCTTACGATGTTCTGTGCCGACGGTCATTTTTTTTTACGCGCCGCTGTCAAAAGGCGGCGCGTAAAAAAGACGCCCGCGTCAAAGAAGTGCCTGTCACTTCTTCAGACGTAAATGGAGCCGTTTTCCATGGACTCCATAGAAAAACAGCTCCAATTACGTCCGTAATGGACGCAGCGAAAGACGCCTGCTCTTGCCATTACGGCTGAAATTACGGTGCTGTTTTCTCCTGAAAACAGCACCGTAATTTCAGCCGTAACAGACGCTGCCGTGTGAACATACCCTCAGGGCTTAAAATGTCAGGGGAAATAGCCCCAATACATATGTGTCCGCCCAAAAAAAAGTGTGTGTATAGGAGACAGCATAGCATATCTATAGCACTACGACCCTATAAACTATGGCTAGGATTAGATACAGTGGCTCAGCAGACAGTATCACACATGATAGGATTAGATACAGTGGCTCAGAAGGCAGTATCACACATGATAGGATTAGATACAGTGGCCCAGCAGACAGTATCACACATGATAGGATTAGATACAGTGGCTGAGCAGACCGTATCACACATGATAGGATTAGATACAGTGGTTCAGCAGACAGTATCACACATGATAGGATTAGATACACAGCTCAGCAGACAGTATCATACATGATAGGATTAGATACACAGCTCAGCAGACAGTATCACACATGATAGGATTAGATACAGTGGCTCAGCAGACAGTACCACACATGATAGGATTAGATACAGTGGCTCAGAAGGCAGTATCACACATGATACGATTAGATACAGTGGCTCAGCAGACAGTATCACACATGATAGGATTAGATACACAGCTCAGCAGACAGTATCACACAAGATACGATTAGATACAGGGCCCAGCAGACAGTATCACACATGATTGGATTAGATACACAGCTCAGCAGGCAGTATCACACATGATTGGATTAGATACAGGGCCCACAGACAGTATCACACATGATTGGATTAGATACACAGCTCAGCAGACAGTATCACACATGATCAGATTAGATACAGGGCCCAGCTCGCTGACATTGCAGCTCCAGCGCTGGACCCAGGAAAGGTAAGAATAATAATTTTGCTTCTTTATGTGTTACTGATTATTTTTGTGTGTTTGTGTTTTTTTTACAGGTTCGGTTGTTGGACTTCGGATTCGAGGACTTCAATGACGGAGTTTTTTTTATTCTCAATAAAATGGTTAATGAGGGTTGTGTTTTTTTATTTCAATAAAATATTTTTTCTATGTGCTTGTATCTTTTTAAACTTTATTATCACCGCCTTAGTAATGGCCGCCGGCTGATTGACAACCTCCATTACTAAGGCGAGGCTTAATGTTAGCCGATGCAGAGGCCAACACTAACCCCCATTATTACCCCGGTACCCACCACCACCAGGGGTACTGGAAAGAGCCGGGTACGAACCAGTACCCGACCATCTGTAGTGACGGGCAGGCACCGGGGTGGTCGCAGGCTGGTATTAGGCTGGGGAAGGCCAAAAACAGTGGCCCTTCCCACCCTGGTAATGCTGCCTGCTGCTGCTGCTGTGTTGCATCTGGCTGGTTATGAAAATTGGGGGGGATCCCACATCGTTCTTTCCAATTATTTTTTATTTTATTTTTTTTAAATGACGTGGGGTCCCCCCATTTTTCATAACCAGCCAGATACAATAAAGCAGCAGCAGCCTAGCATCACCAGGGTAGGAAGGGCCACTGTTTTTGGCCTTTCCCCTCCTGATAATACCAGCCTGCGGCCACCCCAGTGGCCAACCATCACTACAGATGGTCAGGTACTGGATGGTACCCGGCTCTTCCCAGCACCCCTGGTGGTGGTGGGTACCGGGGTAATAAAGGGGGTTAGTGTTCGCCTCTGCACCGGCTAACACTAAGCCCCGCCTTAGCAATGGACGTCGTCAATCAGCCGGCGGCCATTACTAAGGCGGTAGTAATATAGTTTAAAAAAAAACACAAAGACATAGAAAAAATATTTTATTGAAATTAAAAAAAACCCACACACAGCCCTCATTAACCATTTTATTGATAATAAAAAAAAAAGCTGTCATCGAAGTAGTCCTGGAATCCGACGTAGTCCAACGACCGAACCTTTAAGAAAACACACAAAAAATCATTAGTAACACGTGTGTTAGGCTTAAATACAGGGCCCATGTGTGATACTGTCTGTGGGACCCTGTATCTAAGCCTACCACAACGTAGGCTTAGATACAGGGTCCAGCAGACAGTAATCTTATACAGTATAAGATTACTGTGTGCTGGGGCCCTGTATCTAAACCTACAGTGTGGTAGGCTTAGATACAGGGTCCCACAGACAGTATCACACATGGGTCATGTATCTAAGCCTACCATGTGATTGGCTTAGATACAGGGCCCAGCAGACAGGATCACACATGGGCCATGTATCTAAGCCTACCATGTGAATGGCTTAGATACAGGGCCCAGCAGACAGGATCACGCATGAGCCATGTATCTAAGCCTACAGTGTGGTAGGCTTATATACAGGGCCCACCAGACAGCATCACCCATGGGCCATGTATCTAAGCCTACCATGTGATTGGCTTAGATACAGGGCCCAGCAGACAGGATCACACATGGGCCATGTATCTAAGCCTACCATGTGATTACCTTAGATACAGGGCCCAGCAGACAGGATCACACATGGGCCATGTATCTAAGCCTACCATGTGATTGGCTTAGATACAGGGCCCAGCAGACAGGATCACACAATCTGTGATCCTGTCTCATGGGCCCCCTAAGCCTGATACATCGTAGGCTTAGGGGTTGTGCAGTCCCTAAACATTGATGGCCTATCCACAGGATAGGCCATCAATAGCTGATGTGTCTCCCGGGACCCGCCAATCAGCTGTTTTGAAGGGGCCGCAGCACTCGTACGAGATCTGCTTCCCCTTCATTTCACTACTCGCTCACACTGTGAATCGCCGACACGGATTCACAGTGTGACCGGAATGAAGTGACAGGAATGAAGGGGAGCAGCTCTCGTACGAGTGCTGCGGCCCCTTCAAAACAGCTGATTGGCGGGTCCCGGGAGTCGGACCCCGCCAGTCAGGGCTAACCTTACCTTCCTCTTCGGCCGCGGCGGGAGTTCTGTCGTCTCGATGCTGTGCGCGGCGCATAGCGCTGTGACGTCATGCGCTGCGCACAGCGCCTGACGTCAGGACCTCCGCTGCCATCCAGAACCAGGAAGGTAAGTAAAGTATGTTACTATAGTAACAGGGGCCCGCGGCCCGAGTTACTATAGTAACTTTTTATTGATGTGGTGCGGGGGACCGTCGGCCCCCCTGGCTTCGGGGCCCGGTCGCAATTGCGACCGCTGCGACCCCTATAGCTACGCCAGTGCCTGAAGGCATTTTGACCACACAGGTTTTTTTTTTCTATTAGAAATGAATGCACAGTGGATGGTGCAAAGTGAAAATTGCAAATTTCCACAGGTATGTGCCATTTTAGTGCACAATATTTTGTGCCCAGTTCGTGCCACTGAAGACAAATACCTCAAACTGTTAAGCGGGTTCTCCCGGGTATGGCGATGCCATATATGTGGACGTACACTGCTGCTTGGGCACGCTGCAGGGCTCAGAAGGGAGGGAGCGCCATTTGGCTTTTGGAGCGTGGATTTTGCTCGCTAGTTGTTCTGTTTGGGGTATTACTGGTATTTCAGTTTATGATGTGGGGGTATATATAATCTGTGCGGAGAACATCAGGGTATAATAAGAGGGTATAATAATTATCCACAGATATGTGGCCGGTGTCGCACTGATAAATGATGCCCAATCTTATCTGCTTTTGGACACTCTGCACATTTTGCATCGCCATATTCTGCGAGCCAAAACTTCTTTATTTTTTCCCCACCGGAGCTGGGTGAGGGCTTATTTGTTGCGGGACAATCTGTAGATTTCATTGGTACCATTTTGGGGTACATGCAATTTTTTTGATCACTTTGTATTTAATTTTTTTGGCAAGCAAGGTGACCAAAAGCCTGCAATTCTGAAGTTTTTTATTTTTTTTTTTTACGGCGTTCGCCATGCGCTATTAATGACAATTTTAATTTATTCTGCGGGTCGGTACGATTACGGCGATACCATATATATATAGTTTTTCTTATGTTTTGCAGAGTCTGCACGATAAAATCACTTTTGTTTCAAATAATTTATTTTTGGTGTCACCATATTCTGAGAGCCATAACTTTTTTATTTTTCCGTCAAAAAAGCGGTGGGCGAGCTTGTTTTTTGAGGGACGGGCTGCAGTTTTTAATTGTATAATTTTGGGGTACATGCAACTTTTAGATCCTTTTTTTAATTCTGTTTTGCGAGGGGTAGTGACTAACAAACAGCGATTCTGGAATAGTTTTTTATTTAAATTTTTTATGGTGTTTACCGTACAGGTAAAATAGCATGATATTTTTATAGTTTGGGTCGTTACGGACGCGGGGATACCACATATGTGTACTTTTTTTTATGTTTTTGGGTTCTTCCTATAATAAAAGACTTATTATAGGAAAAAAGGCTGTTATAGTGCTTTTTAACATGAAACTTACTTTTTTTTAACTTTTTTACAACATTTTTATTAACTTGTTTTAACTTTTTTTTTGTCCCACTAGGGAACTTGAAGGCATGAAGCCCTGATCGCTATTCTAATACACTGCACTACCTACATAGTGCAGTGTATTAGAGCTGTCAGCTATTCACTGACAGCAAGCCTATTAGGCTTCGCCTCCCGGCGGGGCCTAGTAGGCTTCCGTACTGGGAAGAGATTGTTAGGCTACAGTTGCCATAGCAACCATCGGAACACCCGCGGGTGCCGATGGTTGTCATTAGCAACCATAGGGTACGATCTAATCACTTAGATGCAGCCAAAGCTGCATCTAAGGGGTTAATCGGCCGGATCGGAGCCTAGCTCCGGTCCTGGCCGTTAGGGAACGATGTCAGCTGTGACAAACAGCTGACACCCGTGCCCGTGGCAACCATCGTGTTTGCCGACAGGCTACAAGACACTTCGATGCATCGATTGCGTTGATCGATGCATCCAAGGGGTTAATCGGCCGGATCAGAGCCTAGCTCCAGTCCTGACCGTTACAGCGGGGTGTTGCACAGCCGATACCCGGCGGTGATAGCGCTGGCTTAGCTTCTGAGCCAGCGCCATCACATACACTACGTCATGGAGCTGTGATTGGTCAGTCTGCTTTGACTGACCAATCACAGCGATCGCCGGCAGGAGACCGCTGTGAATGGTCCCCTGCCGTCTTACTGTGCCGATCAACTGTCATAAACAGTTGACGGCACAGTTCTGTCACCTTGTCTTTTGACAGGGTAACAGTTTTTAGCCAGGACGCATCGGTACGCTCTGGTGCTTTAAAGCACTTCAATGCAGGACGTACCGGTGCGTCCTGGTGCGGTAAGCGGTTAATAGTATCATATATACTTATTGTGTTTATACAGCACTTTGCTGCACTTATATAGGGTCATTATATTACCTTTATGCCCTCTTTTGGGCTGCATTTGCACTTTCTTGATTGTCTGCTATAGGTACAAACTTGTGCTCTGTATCCATTCAGTAGTTACACAGTCTTTTGTCCCGTTTTTAACTGTGGTTTATGGATTCCTCATTTTTAATCTATTGTTTATTGTTTCTTATGTATTTCAATAAAGTATTTTTCTATTTTCATCATCTCTTGTGTTTTGCGAGCATCTATTTCTTTTAGGTTACATATACTCAGTTTTGATGCTTTTCGGTATACACCCTTGAATCAGCCCATATAGATTATAATAATTCTAGTTCTTATACTTTATATGTTTGGGCCATATTGATTCATGCTGCTTTTTCGGTTAGGTTATTTGTTCTGTTTCTGTTTCAGTACAGACAGTGTCAGCAATTCCATTATGGATTTTCGTGCCAGAGAACAGTCATGGCTTTCACAGATTTCCAATGTTTTTAAGGATGAATCCATAGCCACAGGTGCTGGCAATCAGAAGAGAAATTCTAGAGAAACTCAAAATGCCTTCAGAAATCTCATCCATAAAAGAATGAAAGTTTGGTGGAATCGTGCATTTTTACAAAATGATCTCCAATGCAATCTTATCCCTAGGGGATTACGTATTCAGGTTTTCCCATCATCCCCCATAGATGATGATAATTTCACATCTCTGTGGGAGGATAACTGTAGCTCTTGCTCCCGTCGTATGATGGAATTTTTGATTGATTTAAACAACAAATCGCTTGACAATATGGATAGCGGCTTGGAGATAATTCAATCACGACTCAAGACAGAAATGTCAAAAGAAAGTCTTGAGAATTTTAATATGCAATTGGATCAACAATGTACCATATGGGAAAAAGAGATTCAGCCTGCTAAGACTAAAAAACTCATCCGATATAATGATGATTATGCCCAAATAAACATGTATCGTTGGAATCGGAAAACAACTCATACCAACATAAGTCGTTCCTCCTCTATTTCATCCATGTCATCAAGTAGCGATCATCATGAAATGACTCTACGTAGCACTGGCTCAAGGTATGCCACCACTAGACAAAAGCGGAAGGCAAATTATAATAACTCGATATATCCTAAGAAAAGAACCAATAAGGGAATTGAACATGACTCCAGATATCAGGATAGTGGATCTGGCCTGGGACAATAAGACATGAAGGTGATTAATTTGTCTAAACACCTTTTGACCAGCAGTGATATTTCTCTGTTGGAGAAGGGTCTAACATTTTCTCCTGCTTCCCCCTTTGATCTTTTTTCCGGCAGTGAAACATTTGCATTTATTTGGGAGATCATTGATTTTCAAAAAATGGTATTTCAAGGAGGAAGATAATGTTTTTACAACAGCAGAGGAAAGAGAGACATTGAGAATTTTGGAAGAATTATACAATCAGGATGAATCCATACCTAAAGGTGAGATACAAATTTCCTCCGTTGTCCACATGTCCTGCGGTGGACCTCTTTGTGAAATTGGTTTCCGATGAATGGAACACCATACCAAACAAGATCAAAAATTATAATTTAACCATATCTGAGGGAGAGAGTTTAGCAAAAATTAGATCATGGGATGATGTAGTAATAAAACCTGCTCATAAAGGGGGTAACGTGGTATTATGGCCACGTCACATGTATATCAACGAAGTTAATCGCCAGTTAAGGAATACTTCTTGCTATAGAAAGCTCACCTTCAATTCTTTGTTGTCTTTCAGGTTGGAGATACTTCAGATTTTACAGGAGGCCATGGATGATGGGATTATCAAAATCCCTGAGGGACTCTCTACATGTAGCGGAAACCACTATACCGTAAACGGCCGAAAAATGGCCGAAAAATGGCCGAAAAATCGGAAGCAGAATGACTCCAAACATCTGCCCATTGATTTCAATGGGAAAAACGGCGTTCTGTTCCGACGGGCCATTTTTTTACGCGGCCGTTTTGAAAATTGGCTGTGAAAAAGAGGTGCAGGTCACTTCTTGGGACGTTTTTGGAGGCGTTTTTCATAGACTATAGAAAACAGCTCCAAAAACGGCTGTAAAAAACCGCTGCGAAAATTCCCTTGAAAACAGCTCCCTATTTTCAGACGTTTTTTGCTAATCGTGTGAACATACCCTTACTCCGGTGCCCACAGCCATCAAGAGCCGGGTACGATCCAGTACCCAACCATTTGCAGTGATGGACGGGCACTGGGGTGGCCGCAGGCTGGCATTATTAGGCTGGGAAAGCCCAAAAACAGCAGGCCTTCCCACCCTGGTAATGCTAGGCTGCTGCTGCTATGTTGTATTTGGCTGGTTATGAAAAATGGGGGGGGGGGACATTGTTTTTTTCCAATTATTTATTTGACATTTTTTACATTTATTAAATTTGATATTACAATTACACCAGTAAAATAGACCATTACAAACACCAATTATAGGCAATGAAAGAATCCCTCTCTTACACCACTGTCCCCCGAGTGGGGAAAACTATAAAAGTGAACCATCTTATTCCTCTAGAAGTCAATCATCATCTTTTTCTCCATTGCAAATAGACAAGGATGCAACACCAAAAAAACATTATCTGATGCGGAGAGAAGTAAAACAACCGAATGGAACAAATGAGAAAAAATTCTGTAGAACAAGTAGCACCAAAAAATAAAAATAAATAAAGAAGCTATAGCCTGTTATCTTAATATACTTACCAAAGCACCGTTGGAGCAGAGGAGAGATGCAAATTTAAATTAAAATGCTACCTCCACCCAGTGGTGGATTAAGTAGACCATAGGCCCTGGGCTGTTACCCAAACTTGGGCCCCCTTTTCCACCGCCGCCCTGCCGCGTCATAACTATTGTTACCACTACCTTTTTATGCAAGCATTAACAAATGGGTGTTACGATTCCCCTTGTCAAAGAGCTGTGTCCCTACATAATGACAGTATCACACTGCAGGGACACATGCTCCTGATAAGGGGAATGGTAACACCCATTTGTCTATCAGTCGTGGACTGCACAAATACTTTTTGTGAACTACAAGGATTTCCTATAATAAACATGTCAGGAGAGGTTCTCTATAAATCCAGTGTCTCAAAGGTGACAACTTCTCAGATTCTAGTAGTTTTTTTTCTCTTTTCTTCTCCATTTGGTCCAGACTTCATGACGACTTCTCCCAGCCAAGACCCATTTCTGCAGAATTTGGCACTCAGATGTCTTTAGCTCCTCACTTTTTCAACGTTTCCACACCTATAAACAAAGATAATATTATCATGGTGCCACACACTGTGCCTCTAAATATAATTGTGTCAAACACTGTAAAGTAAAGCACCACATACACACAGCACCTATAGATAGCGCAACACCCCCTGTAGATAGCGCTACACACAGCCTCTGTAGATAGTGTCACACACAGCTTCTGTAGATAGCATCACACACCCCCTATAGATAGCGCCACACACATACCCCTGTTGACATCATCACACACAGCCCTACCTATAGATAGCCTCACACAACCCCCACTGTAGAGTGTGCCATCCCCCTGTGGATAGCGCCACCCCCACTGTAGATAGCGCCACACACAATCCCCCTGTAGATAGCGCCAGACACAGCCCCGCTGTAGATAGCATCACACACAGCCCCTTGGAGATAGCACTACACAGCCTCTGTATATAACGTCACACAGACCCCCTGTAGATAGCGTCACACAGACCCTCTGTAGATAGCGCCATACACAGACCCTCTGTAGATAGCGCCACACAGCCCTCCCCTTTCTGTAAATAGTGCCACACATCTCCCCTTGTATATACTGCCACACAGTCCCCCTTGTATATACTGCCACACAGCCCCCCTAGTATACAGTGCTACACAGCCCCCCTCTTGTATATAGTGCCAAACAGACCCCCTTGTATTTAGTGCCACACAGTCCCCTCTCTTGTATATAGTGCCACACAGCTCCCCCTTGTATATAGGGCTACACAGCAATCCCCCATGTATATAGTGCCACACAGCCCCCTCACTTGTATATAGTGCCATCCAGCTCCCCTCCTTGTATATAGTGCTACACAGCAGTCTTTCCTTGTATATAGTGCTACACAGCAATACCACTTGTATACAGTGCCACATAGCCCCTTTGTAAATAGTGCCACACAGCTCCCCCCTGTATATAATGCTACACAGCAATCCCCCGTGTATATAGTATGTCCTCAGGACTCAGATACAGTTGAATCCAATGCTGAAGCAAGGAACCTTCAGCTCCATGCTTCAGCATTTACTGTCCACTTGTTGAGAACTCTTTGAGCTACTTTAAGTGCTGAGCCCGGGAAAGCCCGTGAATACAGTATATATGGACAGTGATGTCGGGCTTTCAACTATGGAGTCTCTGGCCGGAGCAATGCAAGCTCTCTGGTGGGGGACTGCTGTCTGGGGAAAGCTTTGACGTCACTGTCTATATATGGACTGTAACATCAGGGGCTCCTCCTGGGGCAGAATCCCCGGCCAGAGCCTTGCCGACGCTTTGGCCGGGAATTCCGGCATCTCAAAGCCCCTAGCATCACTGTCCATATATGGACAGTGATGTCAGGGGCTCCTCCTGCAGCGGAATCCCCTGCCAGAGCATTGCTGATGCTCTGTCCAGGGATTACGCTCCTAGAGGGAGCCCCTGATGTCACTGTCCATATATGGACTGTGATGTCAGGAGCTACTCCAGGTGTTGAATCCCTGGCCACAGCGTGGCCAATGCTCTGGCTGGGGATTCCACTCCTAAAAGGAGTCCTGATGGCACTGTCTACAGGGTGGAATGGCGCTCCTAGAGGGAGCCCTGACATCACTTTAGTGACTTCAGGGACTCCCTCCAGGGGAGGAATCCAAGGACAGAGCATTGCCGACGCTATGTCGGGGGATTCCGCTCCTAGAGGGAGCCCCTGACGTCACTGTCCATATATGGACAGTAACGTCAGGGGCTGCTCCTGGAGCGGAATCCCCGGCCACAGCATGGCCGATGCTCCGGCTGAGGATTCTGCTCATAGAGGGAGCCCCAATGGCGATGTCTACAGGGGGTAGCGCTATCTACCGGGTGGGGTGGCGCTATTTTCAAAGGGGGTTGGCACTATCTTCATGGGCACTGTGGCACTATATGGTCACTATCTATAGGGACACTGGGGCTATCTACATTGGCACTGTGTGTGGCACTATCTACATGGGCACTATGGCACTATGTGGGCACTGGCACAATATATATATGGGGGCCATTATACTCTATGGTGGCATCTAAGGTGGCATTAAACTGTATGGGGCAGCTATGGGGAATTATACTGTATAGGGGCAGCTAAGGGGGCATTATATTGTATGGTGGCAGCAAAAGAGGCATTATACTGTATCGTGGCAGCAATAGGGGCCTCATACTGTATGGGGGCAGCTATAGGGGCATTATACTGTATAAGGGCAGCTGTGGGGGCATTATACTGAATGGGGCAGCTATGGGGGCATTATACTGTATATGGGCAGCTATGGGGGCATTATGCTGTATGGGGCAGCTATGGGGCATTATACTGTATGGGGGCATCTGTGTGGGCATTATACTGTATGGGGGCATCTGTGTGGGCATTATACTGTATGGGGCATATGTGTGGGCATTACAGTGTATGGGGCAGCTATGGGGGCATTATACTGTGTGGGGGCAGCTATTTTGCACTATACTGTGTGGGAGGCACTATGGGGTATTATACTATGTGGCGGCAGCTATAGGGGCATTATACTGTCTGTGGGGTTTTATGTGGGCATTATACTGCAGGGAGGCACTATGGGAGCATGATACTGTGTGGACTTACACAGATGTGCATGGGCGGGATTGGGTGGGTTTAGAGGCGTGGCTTCAAAGGAAAAATATTTGCTATGCGTGCCGCATCGGTAGTCCCTCTTTACAATACTTGATAGTTGGGAGCTATGAGTGACACGTCAGATTTGAAAAACGGGGCTGCATCCTGAAGGCCACAATAGATTCGTTCCTGAAGGGGTTAAGCACCAAACTGCTTTAAAGAGGCTCTGTCACCACATTATAAGTGCCCTATCTTGTACATAATGTGATCGGCACTGTAATGTAGATTACAGCAGTGTTTTTTATTTAGAAAACCGATATTTTTTGACGGAGTTATGACCTATATTAGCTTTATGCTAATGAGTTTCTTAATGACCAACTGGGCGTGTTTTACTTTTTGACCAAGTGGGCATTGTGGAGAGAAGTGTATGACGCTGACCAATCAGCGTCATACACTTCTCCCCATTCATTTACACAGCACATAGTGATCTTGCTAGAACACTATGAGTAGCCACAAACACACACACTAACGTTGCTGAAGTGTCCTGACAGTGAATAGACCTCACCTCCAGCCAGGACGGGATGTCTATTCGGAATCCTGACACTTCGGTAACTTTGGTGTGAGATTTACAGCAAGGCAAGTGTAATCTTGCGAGATTACGCTGTAAACTGTCATTTAAAACGAGATTACGCTTGCCTTGCTGTAAATCTCACACAAACGTTAGCGAAGTGTCAGGTTTCTGAATAGACATGACGTCCTGGCTGGTAGTGATCTCTATTCACTGTCAGGACACTTGAGTAACGTTAATGTGTGTGTATGTGGCAGCACATAGTGATCTAGTAAGATCACTATGTGCAGTGTAAATGAATGGAGAGAAGTGTATGATGCTGATTGGTCACTGATTGGTCAGCATCATACACTTCTCTCCACAACGCCCACTTGGTCAAAAAGTAAAACACGCCCAGTTCTCCATTAAGAAACTCATTAGCATAAAGCTAATATAGGTCATAACGCCGTCAAAAATTATAGTTTTTCTAAATAAAAAACACTTCTGTAATGTACATTACTGCGCCGATCACATTATGTACAAGATAGGGCACTTATAATGTGGTGATAGATCCTCTTTAAGCTGCTCTCAATTTGAAAACCACGTCGACCCTTTTTAGATTGGCCAGGATTTTTGGGTGAAAAACCCTATTGATATCCAAAACGCTGAATGTTTAGGCCCTGTTCACACGGAGTTTTTTGACACGTTTTTTGACGCGGAAAACGCGTCGGAAAACGCGCCAAAAACGACCCAAAATGACTCCCATTGATTTCAATGGGAGACGGAGGCGTTTTTTTACCGCGAGTAAAAAAAACGCCTCGCGGCAAAAAGAAGGGACATGACCCTTCTTGATGCGGTTTCCGCGTCCAAAACCGCATTGAAAGCAATGGGGACACGTCAAAAAACACCTCGAACTAGTGAGGTGTTTTCTGACGAGTATATTGCCGAGAGTTTTGGAGGAGTTTCTTGCAGTCTCCTGCTGCTAGTCCAGCCCAGAAAGGGGCTGTCATTTCCTGTCTGCTCGTGGAGGCTGAAAAACATCGTGGACAGAACTCAGGGATACAGAAAACCGAAGTCCTGCATCCAAATACAAGTAAGTGCACTTGCTCCTATGTTCCATACATGCTATACATGTATGGAGCTGTGCATTTTTTTTTTTAGAATTTTTTTTTAAATTTTTTTTTCTGATTTTTTTTTTAGATTTTGTTTTTCAATTTTTTTATTTTTAATTTTTTAATTTTGTTATGCAGTTGTTCATGTATGTCATCTCTTTTTTATTTTTATTTAACATTTCAGGAACAGAAATGACGACAGCAGAGGTGTACCACCGAATGGACATTGATGTTGGGAAATTGATTCAAGAAGTAAGTATACTTTTTTTTTTTTAATGTGGGCCTGTTCACATCAGCGTGGTTTCCGCTGAGGGGTTCCGTCGGTGCTTTCAGTCAGGGGAACCCCTCAACGGAAAGGCAAGTGTGAAGTGGTGACAGATCCGTTGCTAATTGTTTCTGTTTGTCCCCGTTGTGCAAAGGGTTCTGTCGTTTCGACTGAACCAATACCGCAGTGTAGGGAATCCCATTAGCAACGGATCCATCAGCATTGAAGTCAATGATGATGCAAACAGAAAACAATGTTTTTTTTAATGTGGGCCTGTTCACATCAGCGTGGTTTCTGCTCAGGGGTTCCGTCGGTGCTTTCAGTCAGGGGAACCCCTCAACGGAAAGGCAAGTGTGAAGTAAGTTCCGTTTGCATCACCATTCATTTCAATGGTGACAGATCCGTTGACAGAAGGCTGTCAGGCTGGGTTCACACGACCATGTTACGTCTGTAATGTACGGAACGTATTTCAGCCGGAAGACCCGGACCGAAGACAGTGCAGGGAGCCGGGCTCCTAGCATCATAGTGATGTACGACGCTAGGAGTCCCTGCCTCGCTGCAGGACAACTGTCCCGTACTGTAATCATGATTACAGTACGGGACAGTAGTTCCACGCAGAGGCAGGGACTCCTAGTGTCGTACATCACTATGATGCTAGGAGCCCGGCTCCCTGCACTGTCTTCGGTCCGGGTCTTCCGGCCGAAATACGTTCCGTACATTATGGACGTAACATGGTTGTGTGAACCCAGCCTCATGCGTGTGAAAACCTCGGCAAAAACAGCCTGAAAAACCGCCTGGAAAACCGCCTCAAAAACCACGTCAAAAACCACGTCAAAAACCACATCAAACATGAAAACCTCCAGGGTCAGTTTTTACAGGAGGAATTTTCCTCCTGCAAAAAACTCCGTGTGAACAGGGCCTTAGAGGGATATATTACTATATAAAACTGGGACAGAGTTCTAGGAAGAAATCATACACAGCAGCACATCCCTATGACAAAGACACTATACAGGAATAACAGATGCAAGACATAGTAATGAGGGTTACATCAAATATACCCAGGACATCACTGACACAAGATTCAAAGCAAGGACTAGATAAAGAAGCGAGATAGAATCCCATTCATATTGGCCCAGGCTCAATAGATGTCAATGTCCCAGTGATCAAACAAGGCTTCATATACTGTAGTCCGCGGAGTTGGAAATCTAAACAGCCAGCATGTTATGTCAAGAGGGAAAGACATCAATAAACAGGAAAGGGAAAGGAACATGATTACACAGAAGAAAAGGATAGTCTCTAGTGGCTACAATATCGAGCCCTGTTCTTTCAAGGACCAGAAAAGTTTTAAAAAAAGTTGTTTAAAGAGGATCTGTCACTAGTTTAGTATTGCCCAATCTCCTAGCTAATCTAATAGGCGCTGTCACACTGATAATGCTAGTGAAAATTGCGTCCCAAAACGTTTGTTATTTCAAAAGTTATGTAAATATGTAAATGAGCCTTTATTAGACAACTGGGAGGTAACACCAGCGATTCTCCTGAGGTGGAGCTACGTCACAGCCTCTGACGCTGTCCTATCAGCATAAAGCTGCTTCACACAGTGTGACAGACTGAGGCTGGAAGGAAGGGGGATCACTTCAAACAGCCATATCTCAGGCTGTGGATCACCTAGAACAGTGGTGTCATATGAAAGAGGAGATTCTAATCTTTTATATGGCACCAGGATCACAGTTCTAACAACCGGAGATGTGAACAGTTGAAAACACAGTCGGGAATGGAAGCTGTACACTATATGATCACGCTGTGTTGCTGGGCAGGGAAGGGGGAGAAGCTGTATGACGCTGACTGGACAGCGTCATGCAGAAAACATTACACCGTCAAAACTACGGAACCCTTGCACAACGGAGGCAAACGGAAACCATTGGCACTGGATCCACCACCATTGAAATAAATGGTGAAGGAAACGGAAACCTCTGATTTGGGTTTGTGTCAGTCAGGGCTCCGTTCCGAAGGAAAGCTCCGTCGGAACGGAGCCCTGATGCAGATGTGAACGAAGCCTAAATTAGTATTATTAGAAAAATGCTCATAACTTTCCAAATAATAAACGTTTTTGAAAAAACAACATCACACTGTAATCAGCATCATAGCGCCTATTAGATTAGTTAGGAGATAGGGAATTAATAAACTAGTGACAGATCCTCTTTAAAGAGGCTCTGTCACCGGATTATAAGTGCCCTATCTCCTACATAATGTGATTGGCGCTGTAATGTAGATAACAACAGTGGTTTTTATTTTGAAAAAAGATCATTTTTGACCAAGTTATAAACAATTTTAGATTTATGCTAATTAGTTTCTTAATAGACAACTGGGCGTTTTTTACTTTTTACCAACTGGGCGTTGTGAAGAGAAGTGTATGACGCTGACCAATCAGTGACCAATCAGCGTCATACACTTCTCATTGTTCCAGCCCAGCTTCTTTCACTGCACAATCACGCTGTAACAATCACCCTGTAACAATGGGCTGGAACAATGAGAAGTGTATGACGCTGATTGGTCACTGATTGGTCAGCGTCATACACTTCTCTTCACAACGGACAGGCAGTAATACACTGCAATACAAAAGTATTGCAGTGTATTATAAATGCGATCGCAGAATCGCATATTATAGTCCCCTAGTGGGACTAGTAAAAAAGTGAAAAAAAAGTTTAATAAAGTTAATTTTAAAAAAAATGTGTAAAAAAATTAAAAACCCAGCTTTTCCCCTTACAAAATGCTTTACTATTAAAAAAACTAAATAAAGTAAAAAAGTTACACATATTTGGTATCGCCGCGTCCGTAACGACCCCGACTATAAATCTATTACATTATTTAACCCGCACGGTGAACGCCGTAAAAAATGTAATAAAAAACTATGGAAAAATTGCTGTTTTCTGTGAATACTGACTTTAAAAAAATTTGATAAAAAGTGATCAAAAAGTCGCATCTACTCCAAAATGGTACCAATAAAAACTACAAGTCTTCCCGCAAAAAAAAGCCCTCATACAACCGCATCGGCGAAAAAATAAAAACGTTACGGCTCTTTAAATATGGAGACACAAAAACAAATAATTTTGAAAAAAAAGCGTTTTTACTGTGTAAAAGTAGTAAAACATACAAAAACTATACAAATTTGGTATCGTTGCAATCATAACAACCCGCTGAATAAAGTTATTGTGTTATTTATATCACACGGTAAACGGCGTAGATTTAAGACGCGAAAAAGAGTGGCGAAATTTCATGTTTTTTTCTATTTCCCCCCAAATAAAAGTTAATGAAAGTTAATCAAAAAATAATATGTCCCCCAAAATGGTGCTATTAAAAAATACAACTTGTCCCACAAAAAACAAGACCTTATACAGCTATGTCGACTCAAAAATAAAAAGGTTATAGCTCTTGGAATGCGACGATGGAAAAACTTAAAAAATGGCTTGGTCATTAAGGTTTAAAATAGGCTGGTCATTAAGGGGTTAACATATGCACAACCTTATATTTGTTCAGAGAGACTCATTCACCAAGAGTCTAGAATGTGCCCTTAATGTAGTGTGGGTGTGCACAACCTTTTCTGGTCTGAGTGCCACATTGTCAGATTTTACCATCTCCAATACTTCAATGGGTATTCTCATCTGAGACATTAATAGCATATCGACAGTATATGACATACATTTCTGATAGATGGGGATCCACTTTTGGAAATCCCACCTAAAAGGAGAATGGGGGGTCCCCTGCTCATAACTCTCATATACTACAATGGAGATAACTGCCTTGTGTCCTCTCTTACGTTGCAGAATTACAGTGAATCCGCAGCAATTTACAGTACAATACATGTGGATGGGGTTCTTATCAAAACCTCATCTACACGTAACGGAAAAATTCTGCACGGAAATGTAAAAATTCATAGTATGTTGATCATGTTGTGGAAAGACTGCAGATTTTTACTTAAGATTTCCTTTTCAATGCATAGGGTGGAATTCACGGCAAAACCCGCAGCACATGACAGTGCATGACACAGGAATTCAAAGAACAGAGGAAAGTCAGTGGAATTCCGCCACATCTGAACGTGCCCTAAGTTTTTCCTGGGTTGCTCCTTTAAAGAGGCTCTGTCACCAGATTATAAGTGCCCTATCTCCTACATAATCTGATCGGCGCTGTAATGTAGATAACAACAGTGGTTTTTATTTTGAAAAACTATCATTTTTGAGCAAGTCATGAGCAATTTTAGATTTATGCTAATTTGTTTCTTAATGCTTAAAGGACGGGTGTCGCAAATTTTTTTTTTTATATAATATTGCTTTTAGTATGTTATTAAAATACATTTTATTTATTTGTGTGTTTTGTGTTTTACTTTTTTCTTTTTTCTAACTTTTACTTCACTATGGGGGCTGCCATTTTGTTTTTCATATCTGTATGTGTCGATTAACGACACATACAGAGATGGAATACGGCAGCTACAATGCATAGGAGTCAATGAACGGGAGCCGTTCCATTGATTCTGCTCTCTGGCTCTGTACTGCGCAGACGCAGGTCAGAGTCACACAGCAGAGCAGCTGTTTGCAGGGAGAGAGCAGGCGCCATCATGAAGACCAGCTGCACTTGCAGGTAAGATGTGTGTCTCTGTCTGTCCCACTCTCTCTCACAGACCGCCGCTCTCGTGACCCCCGACGGCCCACCCCACGCCCCCCCCCCTACGCCTCCCCCCCGCTGTTAGTGTGGTACCCAGCTTTCCCAGACCCCTGAACGATAAATCTCTCTTGTTGTGCTGAGACTGAGAGGTTCATTAGTCACATTCCCAAACAGTCTCAGCACAACTATAAAGATTTACCGTTCAGGGGTCTGGGAAAGCTGAGTGACCACCATTACCCCTCCTACTGGAGTGTGAGATTCATTAGTCACATCCCCAAACACACTCCAGTAGGAGGGGTAATGGTGGTCACCCAGCTTTCCCAGACCCCTGAACGATAAATCTCTCTAGTTGTACTGAGACTGAGAGGTTCATTAGTCACATCCCCAAACAGTCTCAGCACAACTAGAGAGATTTACCGTTCAGGGGTCTGGAAAAGCTGGGTGACCACCATTACCCCTTCTACTGGAGTGTGAGAGGTTCATTAGTCACATCCCCAAACACTCCAGTAGGAGGGGTAATGGTGGTCACCCAGCTTTCCCAGAAGCAGATATAACCAGGAAAGGGCTGGATGGACGGGCTGAGGGTGCACAGCGTTTTTGGTGATCCCCCTCTGTCATGTGATTGGACCTAGGTTACCGATTCTGATGCAGACGGGGTTCATGTGACTATAAATCTGTCCATAACAAGAGACAGTGCACTCAGGACAAGCCCTGCCCTCATGCCGTAGGTTGTGTGGTTCTGTCTGCAGTGATGGTGGTGGGTGGCTCTGACACCCGCCTCCCCCGTCGGGTCATCTCAGGTCAGAAGAGGTGTCCGGATTAGAGACACTGCGCCGCACTTGTCCTCAGGTTGTGTCTGGTATTGCAGTTCACCTCCATTGAAGTGAATAGGACAGAGCTGTAATACCACACACGACCTGAGGACAGGTGCGGCGCCATGTTTTCCTGGACGACCCCTTTAAGACTTTTCCCGTGTGTGTGTGTGTGTGGCAGAGCGGAGTGTGCACGGGCGCCGCTGATACTTCATAGCCGCTTATCAGCTGTTTTGAAGAATCAGCGGCGAGCACCCCCCCCCCACACACACACACACACACAAATCCCCCCAAACACGCAAAATCAAGTGTAATCAAGCGTTTTTTTAATGTGTTTTTTTGCATATAAAATGTGCAAAAAAACAAAACGTGTCAAATACACTGCGTGTGAACCGGTCAACTGAAAAGTCATTCACTTCACTTTCATCATTCTAAGGGCTCATTTTCACGCGCGTCGCAGGGACCTATATTAGTCTATGGGGCCATGCAGACAGGTGCGTGATATTATGTCCGCTGCGTAAAGGTCACTACATGTCCGTTCTTGTCCGTTCTTTGAGCGTTTTTCGCGCATCACGCACCCATTGAAGTCAATGGGTGCGTGAAAACCACGCATGTCACACAGAAGCACTTCCGTGGGACGCGTGTGATTCGCGCAACAGCAGTGAAAAGGATAAATGAAAACAGAAAAGCACCACGTGCTTTTCTGTTTACAAACATCCAAACGGAGTGTCATAATGATGGCGGCTGCGCGAAAAACACGCAGCCTCGCATCATATGGTGATGACACGGAGCTGTTAAGTGCCTTTTGCGCACGCAAAACACAGCGTTTTTTGCGCGCGCAAAACGCACATGCTCGTGTAAACCCGGCCTAAGGCTGGATTCACACGAGCGTGTGCTTTTTGTGCACGCAAAAAACGCAATGTTTTGCGTGCCCAATACATTAGTATTGCAGTGTATTGTACCAGTGATCCAATGATCGCTGGCTCAAGTCTCCTAAGGGGATTGATTAATAAAATGTGTAGAAGAATTATAGTTATTAGTAGTGAGAATTTTTTTTTTTTAAAGTTAAAAAAAAACACCTTTTCGCATTTTTCTTCTAAAGTAATGTAAAAGAATGAACAAAATTGGTATCGCTACGTCTGTAAAAGTCCGAACTATTACAATATACCATTATTTAATTTGCACAGTGCACACCTTAAAAAAAAATAATAATTGAAACCTCCAAAATCGCTGTTTTTTTTTTGTCACCTTCGCTCTAAAAAAAAAATGTAATACAACTTTTGAATCACTTTTTATGTACCAAAAAATGGTACCAATAAAAACTGCAGCTCCTCCCGCAAGAAATAAGCCCTCACACCACTCTATTGATGGAAAAATAAAAAAGTTATGGCTCTTGGAAAGCGGGGAGTGAAAATCTAAAATATGAAAGCAAAAAATGGATCAGTCCTGAAAGGGTTAATTCATTTCTAATGAAAAAACGTATGACCACATGTGGGGTATTTCCGTACTCGGGAGAAATTGCTTTATAAAAAATGGTTGTTTTTTTCCTCCTTTATCCCTTGTGAAAATGAGAAAATTTAACATTTTAGTGGAAAAAATGTTGATATTAATTTTCACGCCCTAATTCTAATAAACTCTGCAAAAGACCCTTGGGGTGTAAATGCTCACTATACCCCTAGAAAAATTCCTTGAAGGTTTTTCCAAAATGGGGTCACTTTTTGTGGGTTTCCACTGTTTTGGTCCCTCCAGTGCATTGCAAATGCGACATGGCACCGAAAACCATTCCAGCAAAATCATAAATCCAAATGGCGCTCCTTCCCTTCTGAGCCCTGCTGTGGGTCCAAACAGCAGTTTATTACCACATATGGGGTATTGTCGTAATCGGGAGACATTGCTTTACAAATGTTGGGGTGCATTTTCTTCGTTATTCCTTGTAAATAATAAAAATTTCAATGTTGTTTCAGAAAAAAAGTACATTTTAATTTTTACAGACTAATTCCAATATATTTAGCGAAAAACCTGTGTGGTCAAAATGCTAACTATACCCCTAGATAAATACCTTAAGGGGTCTAGTTTTCGAAATGGGGTCGTTTATGGGGAGTGTCTATCGTTCTGGCAGCTCAAAGCTTCTCCAAATGTACAGTGGGGCCTAAAACATTTTCAAGCAAAATATCCTGAAAGCCTCCGGGTGCTCCCTTCATTTGGGGCCCTGCCGTGTGTCCAAACAACGCATTAGGGCCACAATGTGGGTATTTTTGAAAACAGGAGAAAGAGGGTGATAGATTTTGGGGTGTGTTTCTTCATTTTCATGTTCGCTTTACAAAGAAATCGGTCTTCAAACTAATACTTTTATGAAAAAAGTGATTTATTATTTTTTTTTAACCTGATATGCATTAAATTTAGCAAAGAACTGTGGGGTCAAAATACTTACTATACCCCTAGATAAATACCTTAAGGGGTCTAGTTTTCGAAATGGGGTCGTTTATGGGGAGTTTCTATCGTTCTGGCAGCTCAAAGCCTCTCCAAATGTACAGTGGGGCCTAAAACATTTTCAAGCAAAATATGAGTCCTGAAAGCCTCCGGGTGCTCCCTTCCTTTTTGGCCCTGCCGTGTGTCCAGGCAGCGCATTAGGGCCACAATGTGGGTATTTTTGAAAACAGGAGAAACAGGGTGATAGATTTTGTGGTGTGTTTCTTCATTCTCATGTTCGCTTTACAAAGAAATCGGTCTTCAAACTGATACATTTATGAAAAATGTGAAAAAAAATTTTTTTCACCTGTTATGCATTAAATTTAGCAAAAAACTGTGGGGTAAAAATACTTACTATACCCCTAAATAAATACCTTATGTGGTCTAGTTTTCTAATGGGGTAGTTTATGGGGAGTTTCTATCGTTCTGGCAGCTCAAAACCTCTCCAAATGTACAGTGGGGCCTAAAACATTTTCAAGCAAAATATGAGTCCTGAAAGCCTCCGGGTGCTCCCTTCCTTTTGGGCCCTGCCGTGTGACCAGGCAGCGCATTAGGGCCACAATGTGGGTATTTTTGAAAACAGGAGAAACAGGGTGATAGATTTTGTGGTGTGTTTCTTCATTCTCATGGTTGCTTTACAAAGAAATTGGTCTTCAAACTGATACTTTTATGAAAAAAAGTGACTTTTTTTTTTTTCACCTGCTATGTATTAAATTTAGCAAAAAAACTGTGGGGTCAAAATACTTACTTTACCCCTAGGTAAATACCTTAAGGGGTCTAGTTTTCTAAATGGGGTCATTTGTGGGGGTTTTCATCACTCTGAGACCTATGAGCCCCTGAAAACCTGGCTTGGTGCAGGAAAACAAAATGTACTTCAAAATTTATAAAATTAATATTCAATTTGTAAGTCTTCTAAATTGCTGAAAATGTATTTTATTTTTTCAAAAGTGCTGCCAAAATAGAGTAAAGAGATAGAAATATATATTTAATTAAAAAAATTGTACAGTATGTATGTACATATGTCACATATTGCAGTTAAAAATAGGGAAAAGTTGTAATTTGTACAAAATTTCTTCCATTTTTCTATTTTCTTATTAATTTTCGCAAATTGTATCAGTCTACTTTTGCCACTAAAATAAAGTACAACATGTGATGAAAAAACAATGTCAGAATTAATTGGATATTCAAAACTTTCACAGAGTTATTCTCTGATAAAGTCAGACATACCAGATTTGACAAATCTGGCTGGGTCATTAAGGTACAAACATGCCCGGTCATTAAGGGGTTAAAGGCTGTATAAGGGGCAGACATGGACTTACAAGGTATCTACCTATATGTGGCATTGTTCGAGACAGTTTTGTTCCTTCTGAGGGAGAGATATTTGCATACTTTTTTCACAGGGAGCATTGCTCCAAAAACTCCCTAACAGCTGGACCTCTGCATGGAGAATTAGTACCTTTTTAGAAGCTGTTGATTTTCAACAGGTGCAGCAGACAGTGGTGAATGTCCATGTTGATGAGGAAACCAGAGTAGTCTCCCACTATACTGCACAAGTGCTAGGGTCACACTTTGTATAAAACCGGACGGATTTTGGCCCTTAGAAAAAGTTCCAGTAGTGGGCCGTAGGCACCCCAGTCCAACACTGCGTGTTGTCTTGATGTACCATTAGCACCAAATGGATATTACTTGCCATTACTTTTTCCTTATTTTCTTAAATCATTTATGAATCAGTCACGTGATATAGTTGGGTTTGCAGTGGTCCGGGCCGCTTTATTGATTTCCCGCAATGCGCCGTACAGCGGGAAGGGAGTTAACGCACAGCTCTGTACATGTTATCACAGTGCCATCACCAGTGGGAGCCGGATGTAATATACAGTCAGGTTGCTGATTCAACTAACGACCACGTCATCTAACGAGTTTAGAAAAAGGGAAGGGGATTGTGGTGTGCTGATGGGTTGCCAAGGCAGCAGGGGGCCTACCAAAGGCCCCTGTATTTGAGCCAATTAGGCCCTTCCAGAGACAGGTCCTAGTAGGCTGCCTGTCATTAAAAAACTGACAGTGTAGTAGTGCAGTGTATTATGTGAGCAATCAAAGGATCGCATCTTTAAAAAGTAAAATTAAGTATTTAGAAATATAAAAATAAAAGTAAAAAAACACGAAAATCACCTATTTGACACAGAAAAAATGAGAAAATGAGAAAAAAACATAAGAAAAACTATAAAAATTATTATGTCGTCCATAACAACCCATACTCTAAAATTATGACCTAAAAAAAAAGACAAACTGCCAGAATTGTTGTTTTTGATAATCCCACCTCCTAAAACATGAATGAAAGTGCTAAAAACAAAGTCGTATGTACCCCAAAATAGTACCAATGATAACAGGTTGTCGTGCAAAAAACAACATCTCCTTCGACGAACAAAAGCAAAACTGTTATGGGTCTTTAAATGTGGCGACACAAAAACATTTTTCTTTTTTGAAAAGTGTTTTTAATGTGCAAAAGTAGTAAAACATAAAAAATAAAATAAAACCCAAAAAACTATGGTGAAATTGAAGTCCTCCCTCAAAAAAAAGTGTACAAGGTAAAACAATTAATTATATGTACCCCAAAATGGTGCCAATGGTGCTAGCCCCCTTTTATATCCAACCCACCACCATCAATGGTAAATACAGTCTGGCCTAGGTGGAAACTATAATGTGTGAGTATATTTGTTCACTGGGCAAACTTATGTGTTTATAACGGCTTTAGCTGGGAAAGCAGTTCCACCATATTTAGATCACACAAAGATTTAAAAAATTAGTCATGTACTGCCTAAAATTGGTGCGTCAAGAGTGTATGCCAGGATCCAATTATAACGACCCAGACACAACACAGGGGCAAAGTATTGGGGTATTTAGTAGTAAGTGGTGACATGATGGACCATAATGAGAACCCCAATTTAATACAAAATAAATTGAAGAATGGACTACTGCCATCTCCCCTAATAGTGGCACCAGTAACAATAGTAACATATAGTAACAACCAGTAACATGTTATAGTATGTTGCCATGCAACAAAGCAAGATCATAACTTGATTGCCACTCTCTCTGGGTTCAACTGTTAAATAAAGCAACCTTATCACTTGATATATGGCACATCATAGTCATATGTAATAGGGAGAGAGAGGATGGCATGTCAAAGTACAGCAATCATTATAGGAAGAGAGATTAGGGGACCCTGACATATCCATTTCAAGTTTTGTCTCTCTTCCTATGGTTATTGTTTATAGTATGCTACTGCTCATAAATGCATGCACACGACCGTGCAGTATTTACGGTCAGTAAATACTGCACGGATGGACCACGGAGTGTCATCTGCATTTGTGGACCTTGCTCACAGTAATAAGTATAGGAGCACGGTCTGTAAAAGTGAAAAATAGGACATGTCCTATTTTTTGCAGCTCATTTCTACGGCCTGGACACACACCTGTAAATATACGGGAAGGTGTCCGTGGTCTATAGAAATGAATGTCAGTATTTTATCCGCAATTACGGGTCCGTAATAGTTGATAAAAACTATGGTCGCGTGCATGAGGCCTTATTGTGCAACATACAGCTGGGGTCATAAACCACATATGGCTCTCGAGAAAATGTAGTTATCCGTTCATAGATTCCTTAGATTTATAAACTAAATGTTTTCTGAGGGAAATAAAATGTTAACTTCGTTAAAGTGTAAGTAAACTTTCAACAAACTTCTGACATGTCATAGTGACATGTCAGAAGTTTTGATCGGTGGGTGACCGAGCACAGAGACCCCCACCAATCGCTAAAATGACAGAAAAGCTCGGGGAGCGCTGAGCCGCTTGGCTTTTTTCGTAAAGTTGATGTAATGGTTTACGGGCCCATAGACTTTCTATTGAGTCCGTACACCATTACATCGGCTTTCCAGAAAATGCCGATCAGAAACCAAGCGGATCAGCGCACACCCGAACGCTTCCACCGCTTTGTTTTAGCGGTCAGTGGGGGTCTCAGATCCCCACCGATCAAAACTTCTGACATGTCATACTGACATGTCAGAAGTTTGTTAAAAGTTTAGTTAACCTTTAATACTACAGTGGTTAGCATAGCATAAGACATCAATGAAAAATTGAGGAAAATTTATCTAATTTGCTTTTAGCTTTCGGAAAAGTCTCTGGAGATGCATGTTGTTAAGGATTATTTAGAATTTAGGCTGATTGCTAGTGTAGCAGAGAGTCAAATCCTTTGAGAAATGAAGCCACAGAAATATTTTACTTTCTTGTCCATGAATAATTAAAAGCTAATAACAAAATCCTGGGAGAAGCTTCATTAATAAAATGCCTAGTTTGAGAGCAGTGGCATGACTAGAGTCCTATGGGCCTCCAGGACAAAACTTGCACCTGGGCCAACAACCATCCCCCCACTTCCCCCCTCACCGCTCCCCACGATTGTTGCTAATATGTGCAGGTCCCAGTTGCATTTCGAGTCTCAAAGACAACGTAGTGTCTGTGGAACACCACCATACTGTTACTGAATAATTCAGCCACACCATGACCAGATCACATATTACCACATATGTCAGCGCTGTAAGCACGGCTATTCGTTTATGATTGACATCCATCTTTCCAGTTGACGTCAGCGCTAGCGGCTCTGAAAGCCCACACTTGCATGGGAATGGGGGATGTCAATCACAGAAAAATAGGTCATAGATGCCAACATTTGATTTTTTTTTTCAGGAACACTTAGAGTATGAGGTTTGTGGGGTTGGGGTTTATATGTTGGGTGTGGCTAATGGGGCGTGGCTTTCTTACCAGAATTTCAGAATGCAAATAAATGAACAAAAATTTCTGTACTCGTTTGGCTGACAACTATTAGGGTGGCCAGTATCTTTCTGATTATCTGGTTGTATACAGGCAAGTGATGTCTCACTTTATCACCAGGGCTAGGCGATATGAGCTGACCACTACTGGTAGCGTAAAAAGGAGCATAGTTAGTGCCACACGCAGTGACCCTTGTAGATGGTGCCTCATACGTCTCCTGTAGATAGTGTCACACACTGCTCCCTGTAGATAGTGCCACACAACCCCTTATTAGATAGTTCCACAGTGCCCTCTGTAGATAATGCCACATTGCCTTTCTGTAGATAATGCTACATTGCCCTCTGTAGATAATGCCACAGTGGCCTCTGTATATAATGCCACAGTGACCTCTGTAGATAGTACCACACACACCCCCTTGTAGATTGTACCACACACCTCCTTGTAGATAGTGGCACACACACACAGGCACTGCAGATAGCTCCACACACACACCCCTCCCTGTAGATCGCGTTATTGGGGCTCCACCCGGAGCGTACTCCCCAGCCAGAGGTTCGGCAACACTCTGGCCAAGGATTCCGCTCTGGAGCCCCTGATGTCACTGTCCATATATGAATTCCTGGACAGTAATTTGCACTGTCTCTGTAAATTCAGGAAAACCCTGTCCCACCCCCCCCCCCCCTGCAAACCACGCACTGTCCAAGCTAAAGTCTCCCTAAAAAATGTTTCCAAATGTTGCCAACTATGCAAAGGAAAACTGTAGGAGTTGTCAATAGCAACTAACCACATTGCAGAAAAATTAAGAGATGTGACCAAGCTGGTTACTATGGGTAGACCCTTCACTATGCCTTTGCACTTTTTCATTTGCATAAAAGACAGGCAGAACCAATTTTTTGCCCCTGAGAGGCACATTTGACTGCAATAGGGTTTTGTTTTGTTTTGCTTTCCTCTATATTAAATAGACGAAGGGATTCTATAGATTTTATTCTCTGGTTATTATATTTTTTACTTGTACTAGCATTCACATTTTGCTCTATCATTCATTGAAGCATTGCTCCATGCCATGTTTTTTTATATATATAAATTTGTCTATCTTTTGTAGACATGATTATGTAAAGGAATTCCCATCTGAAGAAGTGACGTCAGATCACTTTTGTTTTCCCTGCAGGAATGCCACTTTACAGGGAAAACTTTGAAGGCCCCTTATGACTGGTGAGGGTCCCTAGTGATATGCCATCACTTTATGAGGTGGGAAAGCCCCATAAAATATTTTGTTCCAGGTTACATTTATGCAAATAGCAGTGCATAATAGGTTAGAACATTATATAAATAAAGGATAATTGTAATGAAAATTACTATAAAGAGAAGATTCTAATCTATATTTTAAAAGGCTCTATTTGAAAGATAAAGCAATCTATTGCGCTGGATTGCTGATAAACTCTGTGCTAAATTGTGGTCTGTGTTTGCATAGATCCCTATGCATATGCCCCATGTGTATAGGTGAGCAAATGTAAACAAATTGCCAAAACCCTTCAACCAAAAACCCTGATCAATACTTGAGGACAAAATATTACGTAATATTAGCAATTTCAGCGATAGAGCCAGATTCATTTGTAGGAGATCTACAAAACAAATCTGCAACAAATTTGCCACATCTGAAAGAAGCCCTAGGATGAGGCATAAAAAAATGATAATGAAGAAAATTAATTGAGTAAAAGACAAATAAAGGCAATTTTGTGCACTTGAGTGTAAGAAGGAGATAACTGCACAGGAGCAGTTGCAGTGGAAGGGGACCAAGGTAATTAAAGGGAATCTGATGCCCCAAAATTGCTGACAGTGCCGTATAGGGCAGGGGGAGGGTAATGTAACGTTACCTTTTGTCTCGATTGTAAGTTGCATGACTGAGAAGATGTTTGATACCCCGGCATGGTGGTCACAAGTGCCACTCTCTGCTCTGGGGGACGGCTATAGCGGCCAATCAGGAGGCCGCTGGAGCCATCACTCAGAGCAAAGGGGGAAGGGCTGGCAACATGCAGTGAGGAGAGCAAAGAAGCACTTGCAAATCAAGTGCCCGCCTCAGTGGCACTTACGACCACAGCGTTGGGAGAGCTAAACATTGATTATTATTTTTGTCATGCAACTTGAATGGTCGAGACAAAAGGCATAGTTAAAAATGCCCTCCCCCTCCCCTATGTCGCGCTGTCAGCAGTTTTGAGGTCCCAAAAATATTTACAGATTCCCTTCATGGAATGGGTGGATTGCAGTACAAAGGATCATTTTCAAACTTAGGGTAATTCTGTTTGGAAAAAAAACGGCTTAGAGGCGATCTACTGAAATTACTGTAATGACGGGGTAGGGAGACAGACAGGTGAGCCCTAATCTACCCGCCACTCAGTCCCTGCCTACTTGCACGGCCCGTCCTAGGCGATGGCGTACAACTGGGCGACGGTCCCTACGCTCAATAAGTGCACAACAGACCAACAGACAAGGGTACACAGAAGCTAAGGGAAATGGGGCAACACCGTGAGCAACAAGAGTAGTGAACGAGCCGAGTCAAACCAGGAGTGTACGAGGTACCAAACGCAGAGCAGGAGAGTAGTCAGTAAAGCCAGGGTCAATTTGAAGCAGAGGACAATAGTACAAGCAGCAGCAGCAGAGCCAGGAAACAGACAGAATCACAGGCAAAGGAGGAGCAGGAAATGCGGGTATAAATAGACAGAGGGTGGGAGCTAGCTCTGTCTGGCCAGGCTGTGATAGGTTCTCTCACTCCTCAGCCTCCCAGCCTGAGTGGTAGCAGATCGAGACACTCTAAGGGTATGTGCACACGATAAGTGGCTTTTACGTCTGAAAAGACAGACTGTTTTCAGGAGAAAACAGCTGCGTCGTTTCAGACCAAAAAGCTCCTCCTCGCATTATGCGAGGCGTCTTTGACGCTCGTAAATCTTGAGCTGCTCTTCATTGACTTCAATGAAGAACGGCTCAAATTACGTTGCAAAGAAGTGTCCTGCATTTCTTTGCCAAGGCAGTCAATCTACGCGTCGTCGTTTGACAGCTGTCAAACGACGACGCGTAAATAACAGGTCGTCTGCACAGTACGTCGGCAAACCCATTCAAATGAATGGGCAGATGTTTGCCGACGTATTGTAGCCCTATTTTCAGACGTAAAATGAGGCATAATATGCCTCGTTTACGTCTGAAAATAGGTCGTGTGAACCCAGCCTAAGGCAGGGCACTTCTTTGCCACGTAATTTGAGCCGTTCTTCATTGAACTCAATGAAGAGCAGCTCAAGATATATGAGCATCACAGACGCCTCATATATTACGAGGAGGAGCATTTACGGCTGAAACCACAGAGCTGTTTTCTTCTGAAAACAGGCTGTCATTTCAGCCGTAAATGACAGCTAGCGTGTGAACATACCCTAACAGATCTAGGCACAGATGCAGGCTGATTAACCACGGGCGTTGACAAAGAAGCTGTGTCAGGCAAATCCATTACAATTACATTGTACAAATATATGAATGGACACTACACAAAGCTGTCTAATGATGTTTTTACACCTAGGCCTATAACCCTGACAAGTGTAGAGGAAAGACTCTGGATCAACACGATAGGATAACAGGTTGGAATTGATGGACTTGTGTCTTCTTTCAACCTTATCAACTACAGTAGGTACGGATGTATGATTCACAGCAGGGGCTAGCTACAAATCCATAATGCATAACTGTCAACAGACTTGGGCCTGTTTTATAATGAATGTATGGTAGTAGTATTATTATATAGGAACTTTGTTTATTTATAGCAGTAATTTGTGCATTGGGATGGAATTATTCGGGCACCGTGGTGATGTTATCTGTAGACAATACAGGGCATTATTTGCGGACTATATAGTGGTATTATTTTGACATGGTGATATTGTTTGAGTATTGAATGGTGGTATTGTTTTGCCACTGTATAGCAGTATTATTTGGACACTGCATGGTACTATTATTTTTTGCATTGTATGGTTCTGCTGGTGTTTATAATCTTTCAAGATTAATGTAGCGTTGTAGTTATTATCTATTATCTTATCACTCTTTTTTCTGAGCTATTCTTCCATTCCTTGCTTTCAAAAAGAATAAATGAAAAAGAAAAAGACACGGCGCCACCTTGTGCAGATCAATTGGTAAAGGTGAGACAGTGCGGCAGGAAAATTGCTCACCTGGAGACAAAGTTTTTAAGGCATGTAAGTATAAGCCACAGTGCTGCTGCCAGATCCGAGTCGGTGACCAGAAGGGACCGCTTGGGTATAGATAGTTGCAGGAGAAAAATGTGGATCATTCCAGGGGCGCTGCTGTGTGGTGGGAATAATGGGAGCGATATCCAGAGGTATTGGTAGGTTTCAATTTATTTGAACAGGTAGGCTACGCGTTTCAACGACGGACAGTCGTCTTCATCAGGCCATGTGTGAGGTTACATACAAAATGGCTTATATAGCATTTAGGCATGTGTCAAAAAACCGCCAAATCTGTAAAAGGTCAAGGTGCGATCGTGACGTCACACCCGGTTTTTTTAAAAAAACATAGCATAAAGTAACAGATACATTTAAAATTGGCAAACAGTCTAAAAAGTTAAATTTAAAATAGCAATTCGAACAGACGAACGGGCGAGAGTGAGAGACAGCAAAATACATACATAAATACATTGTTGGGTAAACTCAAAATCATATGTCATTAATAAACGAGTATAGAAACTTACAGTAGACGGTTAACATGGTGTGGTAGGATAAATGAGGTATGTGAATAAAATGGTGAGAATTGATTTGAAACTTTCTCAACACTAGTCAGTAGTGAATTCAGGTCGCTAGAGAATCCCTATCCCTATCGAGACAATCTAACCCCACACGAAAGGAGGGCTATTAAATCTTTACAAAACAATAGTAATATAGTCATTCGTCCTGCCGACAAAGGGGGAGGCATAGTGATCCAAAATAGAGACGACTATCTCGGAGAAACTATAAGGATTTTAAACGACAAGACCTTTTACTGTAAACTAACTTCGAACCCCCTTCCTACTTACACACTCAAGTACACTTCCCTGATAGAGAAAGCGTTCCAGGAGGACTTACTCACGAAGAAAGAAAAACGGTTTTTACATGTACCATTTCCAAGTATACCGTTCATTTATCATCTCCCTAAAATCCATAAAACACTCACGAACCCCCCTGGACGTCCAATCATTTCAGGTATCGGCTCACTAACCAGCAATCTTTCCCATTTCATAGATTTACACCTTCAACCCTTTGTGCTCACATTACCATCTTATCTCAAAGACTCTACTCAATTAATTAAAGACCTATTTAATCTCCAAACCGATACATCCGTTATACACTTTCTCACAGCAGACGTAACCGCTTTATACAGTAACATCCCACATACAAAAGGCATGCAGGTAACTAAACTCTTTCTATCATCTAATACCTCCATCCCAAACAATCAAGCCTCTTTTCTGACTGACTGCATTGATTTCATTCTTCATCACAACGCATTTACATTCGATCACAGTTTTTATAACCAAACCAGAGGCTGTGCAATGGGCACCAGATTCGCACCATCCTATGCGAATCTATACATGGGGGCTTTTGAAAAGGAATATATTCTCGGGGATCATGCCTTCAAAAAGAATATTCTTTTATACAGGCGTTATATAGATGACCTGTTTTTCGTTTGGTCAGGTTCAGAAATTGAAGCCTCCAATTTCATCAACTATCTAAACATCAATAGCTTCGACATTTCGTTTACACACACTTTCTCCGAAAACTCAATTAATTATCTGGATCTTACTATCAACTATGATACCACTACCGAGCTGTTCGTCACAAAAACTCATTTTAAATCTGTAGATGTAAACAGCTACATTGACTTCAAAAGTGCCCATTACCGCCCCTGGCTGACAAATGTACCCTTCGGTCAGTTTAGAAGAATACGAAAAAATTGTAGCACCAACGGAAACTTCAAATCGGAATGTAACACTTTAGAGAAAAGATTTAAAGACAAAAACTTCCCCCTCAAATTAATCAAAGAGGCAAGACGAAAAGCCTCATCGTTATTCCCACCACACAGCAGCGCCCCTGGAATGATCCACATTTTTCTCCTGCAACTTGCTTTCAAAAAGGGCAAGATGAACCCGCAATGGTTTAGGCACTAATAATTTAGGTATTATAATAGACTTAAACAAGCAAATAAAGTTATGTTCCTTATTCACTTTAGCCTAGTAGACATTGTGACCACCAAGGACTGTGATTTGCAGTTTATTATTAGGGGCCTTCAGCTATTATTGCCGGTTAGGACTCTGCATTGAAACATCAAGTATGAAATAAAAGTGGAAGTGTCTGAGTCAGAGTTGTGTAGGCGGCCGTGCATAGTTTACTGTATGCCCTTCACGCTGAACTATCCATAGGTGAGGAAAACAAGTTTAATTGGCTGTAGGTTGCCAGCAGGCTAAGACTAGTCAAAGATGCAATGCATCAGGGAATACATACAAGTGCCAATCTGTATGACAGTTTTCCTTCCACACATCCCAAACCTTTTATGTGTCCATTTTCTCGCTTCCACATCTTTTCTTTAACAATACTTTTAAATTGTGCCCCTAAAGAGGAAACGCCAAGTATCTCCTGTGACATCCGTGCTCTGTGCTAACGCGGGATGACACCATTTCATGAATACAGATTACATTTAGGGTATGTTCACACGCTAGCTGTCATTTACGGCTGAAATGACAGCCTGTTTTCAGAAGAAAACAGCTGCGTCGTTTCAGCCGTAAATGCTCCTCCTCGTAATATACGAGGCGTCTGTGACGCTCGTATATCTTGAGCTGCTCTTCATTGAGTTCAATGAAGAACGGCTCAAATTACGTGGCAAAGAAGTGCCCTGCACTTCTTTGCCGAGGCAGTCAATTTACGCGTCGTCGTTTGACAGCTGTCAAACGACGACGCGTAAATTACAGGTCATCTGCACAATACGTCGGCAAACCCATTCAAATGAATGGGCAGATGTTTGCCGACGTATTGTAGCCCTATTTTCAGGCGTAAAACGAGGCATAATACGCCTCGTTTACGCCTGAAAATAGGTCGTGTGAACCCAGCCTCATATTTGTTCCAGAGAATTCAACCACATTCTCATGTACATTGGATAAAGTGAAATAACTATTCTGTGTATGCAGTTCGCATACTGAAACACAATGAGGTAAATTTACTACTGTGTCTGCGTATAGAATGTGTGAAAAAATAAGTACGATTTTGGAGCATTTAATTTTAGACTCAATTTAAGAACAGATGTTTGCACATCGAAAAGGGGGGGTGGCCTTTTAGGGGAAGTATTCGAGAGATCATCAGCTCAACCAGGTCAGTTTTCACGAGCAGGAAAGGACAACTCCCCAATCACGGGTGGTGCACGCAGCAGAGACAATCCCCGGTCCAAGGGAAACAAATGTATACAAATTGAGGGGAAGGGGCGTGACTCAAAATGCGCCAAAGTGCCCTAACCAAAAACTAAACTAACCAAGAGTTGGTATAAGGAAAAGTGTCTAGCAAGATGTGCCAAATTTATCATACAGTGTGCCCCACTGTGATAAATTTTCTGCATCTTCTGACTGTCTGGTCTAAGTTTAAGGTGTTTAAATCTTAGTAAACAGTTTAGTAAATTTCTCTTAATGTTTGATTGGACAAATGTTTCCTTCCGCAACAAAGTGTCAACTTTGTTTTGCATGTGAGTGACTGAATTGTATATCTTAATACCAGTATTGCTGTTGGAAGTCATCTTATTCAACAGTTCACATCTTAATTTTACCCACATTTTGATACCTGTGCTAACATGTACATAAGGGTATATCTCTCACATGTCATTTTGGAGGGACAATTCCTACATTTAACTCCCTCTTCCCCCTGAAATGCGCTAAATTTGGAAATGATCAATATCATTAAACCAATATATTTCATGTCTACTTCTCAAGAAAGTCTGGTTCCTAACTACAGGGCCGCCATCAGGGGGGTATTAGGGGTACTGGTGTGAGGGGCCCGGCCAAACCTAATTGAAAGGGGGGCCCGGCAACTGCCGCGACTTGCCATTGGTAGAAAAAAACAGGCAATGGGGCCCGTTTTTTTCACCACAGAATGTCGTGAGCTGCGGGCCCCCCTCTCGTCATGGGGGCCTTCGAACCGCACACCCGCGCGACCGATCACGCGCACAAGGAAACTCCCGCACGTGCGCACACGCGAGCGTCCGCGAGCACGCACCCACGAAAGCCCACACTCGAGACCGCCCACGCGCGCACCCGCGGAAGCAAGCGCACCCGCGATCGCCAGCACGCGCACCCAAGAACGAAGCGCAGCCGCGGACACACACATGGACACAACTTACCTGGAGCCTGGCTGGAGGTGAAGGACTGGACGTCTGGACCGAAGACAACGCCTGAAGAGGACTGTAGTGGGAGCAGCTCTTCAGACACAGTGAGTAAAGTGTCTGAAAGTGCTGTTTATGTATGGCCCTGTTCACACAGAGTATTTTGCAGGCAGAAAAAAATCTGCAGTGCCCAGCACCAAAAAACGTCCAAAACCGCCTCCCATTGATTTAATCTGAAATCAATGGGAGCCAGTCGCGGAAAAAAGAAAAAGCAGCACGTCCTTTCTTGCCGCGGTTCTGCCTCTGACCTCCCATCTAAATCAATGGGAGGCAGAAAATGCATTTTTCGCAGCGTTTTTTGTCTGCTGTCCTCAATCGCCGCGGGCAAAAAACGCGGCAAGATAGTGTGGGCAGGTCAAAATCTGCCTCAAAATTCGGTGCGCGGTTCCAGGCGGTCGCCGGTGCGCGAATGCGCGGGAGTTTGCGGGTGCGCGCGATCGGTCGCACTTGCGGCGGTGTTTGACGCCCCCCATGACGACCCCCATGCTACCCAGGGCCGCCATCAGGGGGGGTATTAGGGGTACTGATGTGAGAGGCCCGGCCAAACCTAATTGAAAGGGGGGCCAGCAGCTCATGACATTCTTTTGGTGAAAAAAACGGGCCCCATTGCAGGGGCCTGTTTTTTTTCTACCAAAGGCAAGTCGCGGCAGTTTGCCGGGCCCCCCTTTCAATTAGGTTTGGCCGGGCCTCTCACATCAGTACCCCTAATACCCCCCCTGATGGCGGCCCTGGGTACCATGATATAGTGCTGGACGGAGTACCGTTAACAGGCGGTGCCACGGTAGGGGGGCCCAGAAAATTTAGCTGTAGGGGGCCCTGAAATTCCTGATGGCGGCCCTGCCTAACTACACTACCGTTCAAAAGTTTGGGGTCACCCAGACAATTTTGTGTATTCCATGAAAACTCACACTTATATTTATCAAATGAGTTGCAAAATGACTAGAAAATATAGTCAAGACATTGACAAGGTTAGAAATAATGATTTTTATTTGAAATAATAATTTTCTCCTTCAAACTTTGCTTTCGTCAAAGAATGCTCCATTTGTAGCAATTACAGCATTGCAGGCCTTTGGCATTCTAGCTGTTAATTTGCTGAGGTAATCGGGAGAAATTTCACCCCATGCTTCAAGAAGCCCCTCCCACAAGTTGGATTGGCTTGATGGGCACTTCTTGCGTACCATACGGTCAAGCTGCTCCCACAACAGCTCTATGGGGTTGAGATCTGGTGACTCCGCTGGCCAATCCATTACAGATAGAATACCAGCTGCGTGCTTCTTTCCTAAATAGTTCTTGCATAATTTGGAGGTGTGCTTTGGGTCATTGTCCTGTTGTAGGATGAAATTGTTTCCAATCAAGCGCTGTCCACAGGGTATGGCATGGCGTTGCAAAATGGAGTGATAGCCTTCCTTATTCAAAATCCCTTTTACCTTGTACAAATCTACCACTTTACCAGCACCAAAGCAACCCCAGACCATCACATTACCTCCACCATGCTTGACAGATGGCATCAGGCACTCTTCCAGCATCTTTTCAGTTGTTCTGCGTCTCACAAATGTTCTTCTGTGTGATCCAAACATCTCAAACTTCGATTCGTCTGTCCATAACACTTTTTTCCAATCTTCCTCTGTCCAATGTCTGTGTGCTTTTGCCCATATTAATCTTTTCCTTTTATTAGCCAGTCTCAGATATGGCTTTTTCTTTGCCACTCTGCCCTGAAGGCCAGCATCCCGGAGTCGCCTCTTCACTGTAGACGTTGACACTGGCGTTTTGCGGGTACTATTTAATGAAGCTGCCAGTTGAGGACCTGTGAGGCGTCTATTTCTCAAACTAGAGACTCTAATGTACTTGTCTTGTTGCTCAGCAGTGCAGTGGGGCCTCCCACTTCTCTTTCTACTCTGGTTAGAGCCTGTGTGTGCTGTCCTCTGAAGGGAGTAGTACACACCGTTGTAGGAAATCTTCCGTTTCTTGGCAATTTCTCGCATGGAATAGCCTTCATTTCTAAGAACAAGAATAGACTGTCGAGTTTCACATGAAAGCTCTCTTTTTCTAGCCATTTTGAGAGTTTAATCGAACCCACAAATGTAATGCTCCAGATTCTCAACTAGCTCAAAGGAAGGTCAGTTCTATAGCTCCTCTAAACGGCAAGACTGTTTACAGCGGTGCTAACATAATTGCACAAGGGTTTTCAAGTGTTTTCTAATTATCCATTAGCCTTCTAACACAGTTAGCAAACACAATGTACAATTAGAACACTGGAGTGATGGTTGCTGGAAATGGGCCTCTATACACCTATGTAGATATTGCATTAAAAACCAGATGTTTGCAGCTAGAATAGTAATTTAGCACATTAACAATGTATAGAGTGTATTTCTGATTAATTTAATGTTATCTTCATTGAAAAAAAATTGTGCTTTTCTTTCAAAAATAAGGACATTTCTAAGTGACTCTAAACTTTAAAATGGTAGTGTATGTATTAGCATTCAACCTGTATGGTATTTCATTATTTATTAGCATGTGTAAATAAAAGACTGCAGAAGAATATGAACCTGAATAGAAAGTAGTTCTTTCATACAATGATATAAAAATGGGGAAATCTAGTCCAAATGACCTTGTGGCATATCATAAAGTCATGTGAGAAGATCACATTGATCCACCACTGATTTCCAGAAAGAAAGGGCTCTATGTAGAGCGCTTACATGCTTTATCACTTCTAAATGGATTTCTGTTACTAGAAATGTGGCACAACATTCTAAGCAAAGGAGCATTAAAATTATCGGCAGCTGGCTTAGAATGTGCCAGGTTATCAGTAACAGAAATGCCTGAGCAGTTCCATAGGGCCCTTACTCTGAAAATTAGCGGTGGCATGAGAACCCAGACTTTGGGCCAGGACAAGCTTTCTTGGTGTCCTAGGCAGGGGATTCAGAATGTGCTCCACCACCCTTAATTCATAAAGTTTAGCATAAAGGCTGTTGCATAATTCATTTAATTGCTCACTGTCACCCCCCCCCTCCAAACCAGTTCTTAGTGTTTTTCTTTATGCCCATTTTTCTTTACCTCCACCTCCATTTTTTCCACACATGTGCAATTCTCAGGGCCAGTTTGCTTAACTGCATACTTATATTACGAACCACCTGCATCTTTAGCTCCTCTCCCTTCTGCAACCCTCACCTTTTTTTTTTAATCCATAAATTGTGCTACCCCTCAATGGCACCCCAGTTCATCAAAGTAATCTTCTTGTATGTATGCATGATAAATCAGATACTGTCATGGTCTGTGGGTATGTGGACCCACTAGGGCGCACCGCCATAACGGAGAGGCAGCTGGCCAAACAACAGAGCACCCAATCAATACAAAGTCCAGCACAAGGATACCTGAATGGTCCAGACAGTGGCAGATGCTTTAGCTTGGATGGAGGTGGGTTCAGCAGGTTGCGCCAGACGTGGCAGATGACAGCAGGTTGCGCCAGACGTGGTGGATGACAGGAGCAGCAGGACACGACTCCAATCACTAACAGGCTCAGGAACAATAACACAGCACGGGATACAGGATACAGGTAGCAGGACAAAGGACCAATGGGAACAGTGTAAACACTAAGGGACCATTTGCAAAGACTAACATGGGAATTACTAACAACGCCGAGGCAAGGAGTGAAGGGGTAGGGCCCTTCTTTTAGTCCAGGGTGATCTGGGAGTAATTAGTCAATTCTTAACATGTGTGCACGCTAGCCCTTTAAGGCCAGGGATGAGCTCGTGCACGCACCCTAGTGGTCACTGCAGGGCAGGATGGCCGCATGTGCTGGCATCCTCGGGGAGGAAGATGTCGGCAGGATGAAAGGGGTTTGTGACCGCAGCCCTTACAGATTTTCCTCTTAAGGATCACAAGCTGGTAGTGGAGTGGTAAGAAGCAAAACCATGTCAAAACTGTGTGTGTGTGTCTGTGTTTACAGCCAGCACTCTAGTTGTATGTCACAATAGTGTGTATGTTTGTATTTATAGGATAATAATGTCAAAGAAGTATGCGTATTTATATACTTTTCTCTTTTATAATAATATGCCAATAGTATCTGTATATTTCTACACTATTTTTTGATGCATTTATACCATAACAATGGTAAATGCCTATTTATAAATTGAGGTCTATTGTAATGTTGTCACAATAATATGTGTGCATATTTCTAGGTTATGTTATACTTTGGAAATGTCACGGCAGTGGCTGGCAAGGTTGTGAAAAGACTATATTCCTCTTCAGTTTCCCAGCTTTACATAGAGATGGGATCTAAGTGTCATTCAAAGTACTTTAAAGAGGCTCTGTCACCACATTATAAGTGCCCTATCTCCTACATAAGGAGATTGGCGCCATAATGTAGGTGACAGCAGTGCTTTTTATTTATAAAAACGATCTGTTTTCACCACTTTATTAGCGATTTTAGACCAAGTGGGCGTTGTACAGAGGAGTGTATGACGCTGACCAATCAGCCTCATGCACTTCTCTCCATTCATTTACACAGCGCATAGGGATCTTTTTAGATCGCTATGTGCTGTCTTATACTAACACATTATCGATACTGAAGTGTTTAGACAGTGAATAGACATTCCACGGGATGTCTATTCATAATCTCTCCACTTCGTTACTCTGTCTGTGGTAGTTACAGCAGAGGAAGTGTAATCTCGTTGTAACCTGTCATCTACAGCGTAATCTCGCGAGATTATGCTGCCTCTGCTGTAACTACCACAGAAACAGTAACGAAGTGCAGGGATTGTGAATAGACATCCCGTGGAATGTCTATTCACTGTCTAAACACTTCAGTATTGATAATGTGTTAAAGAGGCTCTGTCACCAGATTATCAAATCCCTATCTCCTATTGCATGTGATCGGCGCTGCTATGTAGATAACAGTAACCATTTGTTTTTTTTTAAAACGATAATTTTTGGCTAAGTTACGAGCAATTTTATATTTATGCAAATTAGCCTTTCTAATGGACAACTGGGCATGTTTTCTCTTATTTCCAACTGGGCGTGTATTGTGTTTTTAGCAACTGGGTGTGTTTACTTCTTTCACTGCACAATCACACTGTGATGTGGATCATGCTGGGCTGGAACAATGAGAAGTGTAGGACACTGATTAGTCACTGATTGGTCAGCGTCATACACTCCTCTGTACAACACCCAGTTGGTAAAAAGTAAAAACACGCTCAGTTGTCCATTGAGAAACTCATTACCATAAATCTAAACTAGCTCATAACTTGCTCAAAAATGATCGTTTTTCAAAATAAAAACCACTGCTGTTATCTACATTACAGCGGCAATAAGATTATGTAGGAGATAGGGCACTTATAATCTGGTGACAGAGCCTCTTTAAGACAGCACATAGCGATTTAAAAGGATCCCTATGTGCTGACTAAATGAATGGAGAGGAGTGCATGACGCTGATTGGTCATCGTCATACACTCCTCTGTACAACGCCCACTTGGTCTAAACTAAAAACACGCCCACTTGGGCATTAAGCAATTTATTAGCATAAATCTAAAATCGCTAATAAAGTGGTGAAAACAGATCCTTTTTTTAAATAAAAAGCATTACTGTCACCTACATTATAGCGCCCATCTCGTTATATAGGAGATAGGGCACTTATAATGTGGTGACAGAGCCTCTTTAATTAAACTCCTGTTTTTCTTCCTGTTATTTCAAATTTATATTCTGGGACTTGGAGCCTTTGCATCGTTCTGGGTGGGATGAAGCCTCCATTCTTAATCTAGTATTGAGATGATGTCAAAATGTTAGAGTTTTATGCATATTTATAGACTACAATTAATTGTGATGATGTCACAATAGTAGGTGTTTTTTCACCACCTGAATTGTATTGTGATTATGTCACATTAGTGTTAGTGTATGTATAAGCCGTGCTCTATTGTGGTTATGTCAATATAGTGAGTGTATGTGCAAGGCTGAGCTCTATTGTGATGAATTCCAGTGGTGGAAATAGAGGCAGACCTGGGGGTCCCACTGCTCTACCTTCAGAGCGATATCTCTTTCCCTGATTAATATTCCTTGCCTTGATCGCCTAATTAGTTTCACCCTTTTGGCTTCCTATTTAAACCTGGACCTTGCACTTCCACCTATACAGACTATTCTGTCAAGGTCTCTAGCAGATTCGGACTCCGATGGCTGAAACAATCAGGCAGCAGGGTGATAATAGCAAGAGTAGTCAAGTTACAGTCAAGGTTTGGTACACAGATAAGGGGCAACAGTTTGGAGTGTGAGGCAGACATCATTAGGAAACAATATAAGTTTGGTACACATATAAAGAAAACATTTGTAGCATGGGGATAAAAAAACGAAAAACATGCCGCCACATGGTGCAGGTCACCAAGGAAAATGATGCAGTGTGAATGGGTGAGGTGGAGTGCACTCACCTAGTAGAGTTGTGCAACTTCAGGCACAACACTGATGCAAGCAGAGGATAGAAATGTGATGAAGTTGCAGCTTGGTCCAATCCGGTCCACATTCAATGTAACCGCCATAATTGCATAATAACAAATGTTTGAAAAATAAAAAAGCTGAACCATAAACAGAGCTGCTAACATCAAAAATGAGACCAAGGTAATATTAAAGATTATAACAGCTTTATTACAGGCTAAATATGGCTACGCGTTTCAACACTGTACCAGTGTCTTCCTCAGGCCGTTAGACATTAGACGGTGTCTATGCTTGAAAAAGGTCCCAAGGTGGGACGGAAACGTTGCACTTGCCATGTTGGCACAATTAACCACTTTTTTCACCTTGATTACCGGAGTGCTGCTGGATTTACTTCTGGGATATCTACATGGTCTTTGGATCAGGACTATCAGCTGGCACCCTTTTATTGCTGAACTACTTTTGCTTGGAATCCGAGTGCTGCTGTCTCTCTCTGCTGGTATATATATATATATATATATATATGAAAAAAACCCTGACATTTTGCAGTTTTGACTTTGCTGAGAAGTGATTTCTAAAGAACAGGAGATGTCAGTTGATTGTGTGAGTCTCAGTGGCCAGTCGACAGGAGGGGAGCTATGAACATCACCTATTGTCAATGGTGGATCCTTTGTTATCTGCCTTGAGATTTAAAGGGCAACTATACTTTCAAAAAACATCCTTCATGTCATAGTGACATTGGTGGGGGTCCGAGCACTGAGACTCCCACCAATCGCTAAAACTAAGCGGCGGGAACGCTAGGATGAGCGCTGACCCGGGTTCGCCTCTGATCGGCTTTTCTTGGAAAGCCGAGCAGTTGGTGTACAGGCTCATAGACTTTCTATTGAACCCGTACACCAATTGCGTGGCTGGGGGTCTTTGAATGGTGGGGGTCTCAGTGCTCGGACCCCCACCGATCAAAAAAAAATAAAAAAATAGAACATAGAAACAGTTTAGAAAAAAAGAACCACTATCTGGTTTTAATTAGTAAAAAAATATATTGGTGATACATTCTGTTTATCGGTTGTGCTCTATTGTGATGATGTCACAATAGCGTAGGTGTGCAATTATCGGCTGAAGTCTATTGTTATGATATCACTCTAGCGCAATAAAATATCTGCATATTTGGAGGCTTTATTTTTATAAAGATGTCACAATAGAGTGTGTATTTATAAGCTGGGGCCTGCTGTGATGTTGTCATAATGAATGTGTATTTGTAGGTTGGGCTTTATTCTAATGATGTCCACATAGTGTGTGTGTGTGTGTGTGTGTGTGTGTGTGTGTGTGTGTGTGTGTGTGTGTGTGTTTATATTATATGTTTTAATGTAATGATATCACAATAGTGTGTGTATTTATTAGCTGTGGTCTATGGGGAAACTGTCACAATTGTGTGCTTGTATGTATTTAAAGCTGGTAATAGACTTGCTATTTACTTGTTTGTATGGAAATGATTTTACTTGTAATTTTTCTCCATTTTTAGGACATATGTTAGGCCTCATGCACACGACCGTAGCCATGTGCGCGGCCGTGATTTTCTGGTCGGCCGGCCACGGAGTGACAGCCGCGAGCCGTCCGCAAATTGAACATGGCCGCGGCCATTATTTTCAATGAGCCCAGACCGCAGAACACGGCCGTAATAAGACGTGCCCGTTCTCTCTGCGGTGCAGGCTTCTGGGCCATGCATGGACCGTGAAAACCACGGTCGTGTGCATGGCCCCATAGGAATGAATGGGGCCGCAATTCTCTCGTGGATTTTCGGGGGGAATTGCGGCCGCAAAAGCACGTTTGTGTGCATGAGGCCTTATTTACAGGCACTTTAAAATATGACTTACATAGGAAAGGGGTGGACATAGACTGAAACTGAGGGCCCCTGTACAAAATCAGTATGTAGGCCCCTACTGACAACGTATTTCTCTTGGAGCTAATCCAGGGAGTGATGTCTAAGGGATTCCCAGGTTTTCAGCCTTTAGCCTCCATACAGAGATTTGGACTTCACTGCTGAGAACCCCAGGTTGCTACCCTCGGAATAGTATCCGATAGAAATGGCTGACATGTGCAGAGATGGAGATTCCGATTTGTGGTAACTTGGCAGAAGATGGTAATTGTGGACTGGCAGGTAAAGGTCTGGGAATGCGGAGTACGGTCACCAGGGTTAGGCTGGTAGAAGGTCAGGGCAGTCCGAGAACGGTCGCAACTGTAGACTGGCAGAAAGTCAGGGCAGATGGCAGATAAAACGTAGTCAGGTCAATATTAGGAAATACAATACAGAAGTACTCCAATGCACAACACAAGGAACAAACAAACCAAATTGCTATGGCAAAGAGTGAAGGGGTAGGGTACCTAAAGTAGCCTGGGACAGTTGGTTGATAGAGGTGGAGCAAGGTTTAACCATTGCTGAGATGAAGCAATTAGGGTCTGCTCAAAAACCAATTGATTTAAGAGAAGCATAACTTTCAGGATCAAATGATGATTTGTGAGTGACATAAGTGGCGCACACTACTTCCCAAGCGACACGGCACAACCGTCGCAAGGAAGCGGCCTGTTAGTTTTAATTTTCCTTGCAGCGATGGATAATATTCCTGGTAGTTTAGGGTAGTTAAGAGGGTAATGGTAACATTACTTGTGCTCTATCTGACTGCAATATGAAAGGGGTTGTCTTAATGCAAAAAACCCTTTAAGGGTAACATCTCTGGCATTTTTGGCAGTGAAGGGGTTAAAAATACCACCATTGGTGAGCTCGGGCAGTGAAGGAGAAAATGGTAGCATCCTTGATGAGCTAAAACAGTGAAGGAGATGGTAACATCCTTGCTGGGCTAGGGCAGTGAAGAGGTTAATGCCAACATCTTTGGTAGGCTAGTGCAAAGTAGGGGTTATTGATAACATCACTTGTGGCTAGAGTAGTGAAGGGGTTAACTCCTTGTGCAGAGGTTAAATCCCTGTACTGAAGGTTGCAGGACCTCCATCTGTGCATGTAGACTGCTCAGTCACACAGATACCTCATCATCAGCCAATCACAAAGCAGCTCATCAATCATAGAGTCTCTGTTATTGGCTGACTGGGATGACAGTCTCTGTGTAATCTAGGAGAGACAAATAGAAAGTGGGAGAACCTTCTATCACTCTACCCGCGCTCTACATTCTGCCATCGACCTCAGATTAACATCCTCCATAATCCGAACCTCCCACTCCCGTCTCCAAGATTTTTCTCGTGCTGCACCAGTCCTCTGGAATGTGCTACCCCAGACAATCAGATTAATTCCCAATATCCACAGTTTTAAACGTGCCCTGAAAACACATCTTTTTAGACAGGCCTATAACTTTCCCTAATCTGACTCCTTTCCTTGGCCCTCCTTTTACATTAGTCATCAGAATTAGACCCCCTCATTTAGCAGTATCCCCCCGCACTCCTTGCACCCCAATGCACTTCATGTCTGTCATACACGGAGACTGGCTGGTGACCGGCTCATGCAGCTTTATGTGTACTACCCCATATGTATAAAAGATGGCTGGACCATTGTACTTAAAGGGATCCTGTCATCAACATCTTACCTGTCAAACTCGCCTGACCCCTCAATGGCCGCAGCTGTCCAGAGTGCGTTCCTGTTCTCTTCTTTCCTGAAGTCCTCCTCTGTCAGTAAATGTAGTCGTTTAAACTCTTCCCGCCTTTTATGGTAATTATTTTTCCCTCTGGGACGCAGCTTCTTAACCCCGCCCTCCGCCGGCACCTGTCCGGCCCTGACTGGCTAAGGAGCTGTCAATCAAAAAGAAGGAGGTGGAGTCCACTCTGAGATGCTGGAGGAATGAAAATCTTACTCTTTTCAGATGAAGATTTGACTCTTTTCTTCTCATTTGCATACGGCACGGGACCGCTGAAAAACGGAATACTAAAGGTACAGAGCTTACTTAGAACATATTTATAGCTTAGATGACAATGATTTTTCACCCACTTTCACCAGGTATTGCTGGCTTTATAGCTAAAATGCTGGTGACAGGTTCCCTTTAAGCACTTTTGCATTTTGTGGTCTCCCTTATTTCCTCATAGATTGTAAGCTCTTGCGAGCAGGGTCCTCACTCCTCCTGTTTAAACCGTAAATTAGTCTTGTCACTATGTAACGTCTGATGTTGTACAATGTACCCTCTAAATTGTAAAGTGCTCCAGAATATGTAGCCGCTATATAAATAAAGATTATTATTATTATTATTATTATTATTATTATTAATAATAAGCGTTGTTTTTTTCCCCCACTACTGAATCTGACAATGGCATCAGCCAAAAGTACACTCATTACTAATCGGTCATCCATTTATTGATCACTTGAAATGTCAAGTCTATAACCAGCTTAAAGGCTGCGCTTTTTTGTGACGATCTCGCATTTGTTTGTTGTGCTTTACACAGCTATTGAAAAGCATCATACTGATATATATATATACTGTATGTATGACCACCATGACTCGAGAGCTGAGAAGATGCTCCTCATTTTGTAAAAAATGACCAGTATAGAATAATATTGATTGACATTTCATAAGAATTTGTTTTATATTTTATACTCCTGGTCAAGCCCTTAAAATATATCTAACTTGATTAACCCTTTCAACATTTAACACTGCATTTATATTATAACTTGAGTTATTTTTAATAAGCATTCTTTTAAGTTGAACTGTGCTTTAATATGTACGTAAAATGTGCCCCTCATTCTGAATTATTTTCCCAACGATAAACCCTATTTAGAAGTTATTGACCTGAAAAATAAACTAGCTTGTCCCATACAAACTTTGAAACTGCATTACGATCCTGTTCTCACCATGTCTGAATAGGTCAGTATCTAATCCAGTGGCTGCAAATGAGGACTTTTCATGTGCCAAAAAGGTGACTTCACAACATCTCAATAGGGACCAAAGCTGGGAGAGAATGAGGAATAATGGTGTCAATTGGGAAACACTGAACTGTGCAATGTTCTATGAACTTGGGTCTAAAGGAGAACTCCTGATATTATGGCTGTCTCTTTACATTGTACTGAGCGCCTAACCTCTAAAGGGCATGTTTTGTTGCTTTTCAATTCCAAGCATCTAATCCAAACCCAATGAGAGTAAACTGATTTTCATTTTCAGCCGAGAAAATCCTGACATATTCTCCTTGTTGTCAAGGCTACTTGCAAGCAATGCATTTCAAAGCAACTAATACATTTTAATGTCGAATTTTCTATTTTAGGTGCCTCGTCATCTGCAAACTCCTACTCGCACAATTTTAGAGGTCACAACCGAACTGCTCAGAAATTGATGGAGGCAACCTAACCTTTGTTAGAATCAATGAATAACATGAATTCCAAGGAACAGAACTACAAACTATAGTGGGATGGAGGGGAGAAATTAAATTAGGGTTTCTACCATATTTTTAATTATGCGTTCAATACTGAAATTCAATTAAATCGTCAAAAGGGTCATAGGGTTCAACAGTATCAGCTGAATTTTGTGAAATGATTCCAAAAATTTACTAGCTGCCAACCTAAGTTCCACATACACCGGTCATATCAATAGCAGTGATGGTACATAATGTGGGAGCATATCCATTAGGCTGGGTTCACATTAGGTATTTTTTGGTTGTTTTAATTTTTTTTTATTTTTTTTTACTGCAGAGACCAGATGTAGTTGAACATGTTTTTTTACCATTGACGTTTTTGGTGTAGCCATAGAATATCTCATAATTGTCAGATAGGTGGGGCTCCAACCTATTGGGGAGAAAATGGGTCCTGTGACCCAGATGTGTCAAGCAGAATGTCTGAGAACGGGAAGAGAAAAAGTTTATTGATTATGCTTTGGGAACTATAAAGTAACCACTGACACTGACCTCATTTTGCACAATGGGTGGTGGACCCAGAGGTCCTACTGATACTCCATAGTTATAAATGGTCAGAATACCCAATTTAATGGAGATTTAAGCTTTGCTATTTTATCATTTAGGTGTGACATTTTTGGGGGTATTTAGTGACTTTTTCTCCGTTGACTTTACATGTGGTTATTCGGGTAATGGCTTTCTGTAGAAACTGTAATTTAATTCAATTAACGGAACCTCTAAATCTCAACAAACACAGAATGTTACCAGTCCCCAATTGCAGCATTGTCCTCGATGATATCATGTGTGGGAACAAGGTCAAAGGGAAATCTTATGCTGAGCTTTTCTAAACGAAGCAATCTATTAACCACTTAATGACAAGGCCTAAAAAGGCTTTAATGACCGGCTAAATGTTTTAATTTTTGCCTCTCTGCATAACTTTATTTGTTCATTGATGTGGCTGTACGAGGTCTTGTTTTATGCAGAAGAAATTTTTATTTTTTATCTGCGCAGTTTGGGCGTACAAATAAATTATGGTGTAACTTATGTCATTTTTTTGGAGGGTAGATGCATATATAAAAAAAGTGATTTTCTGCATATTTTTTGTTTCTTTTCTATAGCGTTCACATTTCACGTTAAATAACCTTTTAAACTAAATCTTAAGATACCCAATATATGTAGGTTTTTTGTTTCTATATAATGTATGGGCAATAAAATATAATTTATTCTAAATAATGACTTTTCTTAATGGATAGCTCTATTATTTAGTTTTTGTTTTTTTGTTACATCTTTTTTTAAGGGGTTGTCCAGCTGTAAGAAATTGATGGGCTATCTTCAGGATAGCCTATCCATATCTGATCGATGGGGGACCGACTCCTGGCACCACCGCCGATCAGCTGTTTTGAAGGGCCAGCCTGATGATAGGCCATTTATTTCTTATGACTGAACAACCCTTTTAATCCCATGAAGGAATAACTTTTTTGCAACTTATTTCATACTTATAATGTATTAGAATACTCCTGTATGCTAATACATTACACTGTGTCACTATGACCCAGGCTGCTGTTAGGGCACAATATGTGTTGCCCTAACAGCAGGCTTACAGACCAGACAGCTCTAGAGTCCTTTCTAGGTCTCCACGGCTGACTGCAGAGGGTACCCCTAGTCTCTGATCAAGCCTCCAGGAAACCCAGTGATCAAACTCTTGGGGCCGCAGCTATCAAGCGGTTACACTTTGATCCCAGCCATATTCATCAGTCTGCTCTATGTACAGAAACTGTTAGTAACAGCTCCTGCTTATGGCATGCGTGCTCACCGGAGTGTTCATAAGTCTTTTCTACAGCTATGCCAAAAGACGTCGCTGTAAATTCGGTACCTGCACCACCTGCCGACAGAAGAAAGTGGGCGGTCTGGAAGGGTTTATCTATACTATAAAGCGCTGAATTTGCTTGGAAATTTGCTACAGACTAGAGACTGAACCCTTTAAAGTAGTTTTCAAAACACATATAAAAGATTATTCTCATCACAGACAATGCTGACATATTGCCAGGATATGCCATGTCTTCCTGATCATTGGGGTCCAACCTATGGGACCCCAACAGATCCTGAGAATTGAGGTACCACAGTGCTGGTTTACAACTGTCCCCCTATCACTCATTTTCTCTGATCGGCAGCGCTCCCAGTTACCTGCTATTTAGGGAACTGCAGCACATCTCCAATATTAGGATTAGTCGTTCCTGGCAGTAGGACCTCCACTGATCAGAAAGTGATGGCATATTCTCAGAATAACCCTTCAATCCTTAATTCAATGTTCAGATTGCATGTTTTACAGAGAGTCAACTACGACAGTAGGGAACTCCTGCCCTGGTCCAAACAAAACTTGACCTTCCCCCAATGACTAACATCTGTCGACAGTCTTTAAGGTATCAGTCAGTTTTGACTGGTTCTCTGTCACTATTTGTGGGTATGTGGACCCACTGGGCCGTACCGCCGTAGTGGTATAGCAGCTGGCAAACAGGGTACAAAGTCAATGTCTATAGTTCGGATAAAGGTACCTGTGGCAATACAGACAGTAGCGATGGTTTAGGCTCGGATGGAACTCTGGCAAGAGGCAGACAACAGGTGCGGTGAAACACAGCGGCTGTAGCAGGCGACACAACACTACTCCAACTCTGTACAGCACAGGAACACAGAAGCACAGGATACAGGTAACAGGAAAGGGAACACTGGGAACTGGAGAACACTCAAGGGACCATTTGCAGAGACAGACACGGGTAGGTACAAACAACGCTCAGGCAATGAAGGAAGGGGCAGGGCCCTTCTTCTAGTCCAGGGTGATCTGGGAGCAATCAGCTCAATCTCACACATGGCTCTTTAAGGCAGGACTGAGCTCGGGTGCGCACACCCTAGTGGTCACTGCGGGACAGGACAGCCGCATGTGCTGGCATGAGAAGATTCCGTGGTCAGCGACCGCGGACGTTATATTCTCTTTTCAAATATTAATTTTCGTTATTTGAAGAATTGATACTGTTTGGTGTTAAGGTGCCATTAAATTGACCAAAAATGTAAGTGAATACATTTACAATGTCATTCATTTTCAATGCTTATATAACTGTTCTTTTCATTGACCTTTAGGGTATGTTCACACGCACTAATTACGGACGTACTTCGGGCGTTTTTGGCCCGAATTACGTCCGAAAAATGCGCCTCGATAGCGTTGACAAACATCTGCCCATTGAAAGCAATGGGCTGACGTTTGTCTGTTCACACGAGGCGTATATTTACGCGCCGCTGTCAAATGACGGCGCGTAAATAGACGCCCGCGTCAAAGAAGTGACCTGTCACTTCTTTGGGCGTAATTGGAGCCGTTATTCATTGACTCCAATGAAAATCAGCGCCAATTACGTCCGTAATGGACGCGGCATTCAAGCGCCTGCACATGCCGTTACGGCTGAAATTACGGGGATGTTTCCTCCTGAAAACATCCCCGTAATTTCAGCCGTTACGGACGCTGCCGTGTGAACATACCCTTACAATCATCAAAAAATATTCCTTTTGAATCAATTACAACTTTGGAGACATTCTAACCATTCTAGCTGTCAGTTTTTGAAGATATTCAGGGCCAGGTAGGGTAGTGTGGCTGTACTATAATTTGTGAAACTAAAATAACAATATTAATAAAAACACCCAACAATAAAAACAAGGCACTGCAGATATTAAATATATTTATTGTGAGTAATATTTCATTTCAATAAAATAGATTTTACATGTATTGTATAAAAGAATTAGCATTTTCAATAATTTACTATTATTTACATAAGAATGTGCTTGCCTTAGGTACACAGAGCTGAGAAAAATGTGTTTGCTTTATTTGTAATCCAGCAAATACATCTAAATCTATAACCGGTAACTCCATGCCAGCAAAGCCCTATACCAGGGGTCAGCAAACTTCGGCACTCCAGCTGTTGTGAAACTACAACTCCCAGCATGCACAGACAGCTAAAGGCTGTATTATTCCAGCCAGTCTGTCATGGTATGCTGGGAATTGTAGTTTCACAACAGCTGGAGTGCCAAAGGTTTCTGACCTCTTCCCTATACCAAACTATGAATTAAAACGTTGCACACGGACTTTCACTGGAATGTAGATGCTGTAAGTGATGCTTGTTCCCACCTCACATACATTTGCCATATTTTCAACATACTGATGTCCATAGTATCAGAATATACAGAATTAACACACAGAATCCATTTGCTTGGTCTTCACATCCCCCCAGTACACATACAAGCATGTCCCCAACAATCTAGCACATTTAGAACTTTCGAGGAACATTTTACCATATTGCTCTTCTTATGTAGCCATAAAAGTGTAATAATTGTGCTTTTGAGGCCTCAGTTATGTTCAGTGGCTGTAATATAAATGAAACAATATAAATGAATTTTGCTGGTGTCCAGATCCTTGATGTTCTTGTAAGGACTTGAAGAAAAACAAGCACTATACTTGGAAATACCTATGTTCATGCGGCATCAGGCTAGGCGAGTGTTATTATGTGGCTATTAACAACAATCAACTTTTTTTCTGCATCCTGTTCACATTAAGGCATGTTGTAAATCTGCTGTAGTTCCATTTGCTGAGATCTGTGTGCTAGTTGCTAAGAGAATTGCATTTTTAGAGTTTGTGAAAGGCCACAGGGATAGCAGCACTCAAGAGATATCACCTTCACGGTTAAGAAATCCTTGCAGCTTCTTGATAGCTTCAGTCTAAAATGTCTGTTTCAAATGGAACCAGATGGTAGTAGGACAAATTTGTAACATAAGCTATTGGATCATCAGTATCCTCAACCTCTGGGGGAAAATCTGTCCCATTTCCATATCTATAAGAAAGGAGAAGTGGAGAAGAAAATCAGATTGGAACAACAGCAGAAAATCACAATCAAAGACACAGGATCAATTATAGAGGGCGCTTGAGAGTTATGGCTTCCAAACCAGGATTTTCTGGGTACATTGCGATACTTTAGGGTGCTTTTACATGCCCAGATTTTCTCCCAGTAACAGCACGTTGATTGGTGCCCATTTACTCTATTTAAACAGAGCATTGATGGGAATGTATAAGGAAGAACAATAGTTAAAGAGGCTCTGTCACCACATTATAAGTGGTCTGTATTGTACATGATGTGATCGGCGCTGTAATGTAGATTACAGAAGTGTTTTTTTATTTAGAAAAACGATCATTTTTGACGGAGCTATGACCTATATTAGCTTTATGCTAATGAGTTTCTCAATGGGCAACTGGGCGTATTTTACTATATGACCAAGTGGGCATTGTACTGAGGAGTGTATGACGACGACCAATCAGTGGCCAATCAGCGTCATACACTTGCCTCCATTCATTTACACTGCATCGCTATGTGCAGCCACATAAACACACTATAACGTTACTGAAGTATCCTGACAATGAATATACATTAACTCCAGCCAGGACGTGATGTGTATTCAGAATCCTGACCACTTCTGTAGCGTCTCTGTGATTTACAGCACAGCAGGCGTAGTCTCGCGAGATTACGCTGTAAGCTGTCATTCACAGCGAGATCTCGCTGTGCTGTAAATCACAGAGACGCTACAGAAGTGGTCAGGATTCTGAATACACATCACGTCTTGGCTGGAGGTAATGTATATTCATTGCCATGACACTGCAGTAACGTTATAGTGTGTTTATGTGACTGCAATTAACTATATTGCTATGTGCTGTGTAAATGAATGGAGAGAAGTGTATGACGCTGATTGGCCACTGATTCGTCAGCGTCATACACTCCTCTGTACAACGCCCACTTGGTCATATAGTAAAACACGCCCAGTTGTCCATTGAGAAAGTCATTAGCATAAAGCTAATATAGGTCATAACTTCGTCAAAAATGATCGTTTTTCGAAATAAAAAACACTGTTGTTATCTACATTACAGCGCCGATCACATTATGTACAAGAAAGGGCACTTATAATGTGGTGACAGAGCCTCTTTAATATGATCGTTCGCTCTCATTTTGAATCTTGTCAGCAGTCCTTCACCGGTTTACACAGGCTGTAAAAATAAATATCCAATTAGACGACAAACAAGTGTTTGCTTGTTGTATCGCTGCCCTGTTTGCAATGGGCAATGATCGTTCGCCCGATCATTGGCCAATGCAAAAGATATTCAAAGTTACATTTCAAAGAGGTTTATTAATCCTTACACCCAACAAAGAAAAATATATATATACACCGTGTTTCAAATTATTATGCACATTGGATTTAAGTGTCATAAACATTTAATTATTAGTTTTTCAATTAAACTCATGGATGGTATTGTGTCTTAGGGCTCTTTGGATCATTGTAATCAATCTCAGACACCTGTGATAATTAGTTTGCCAGGTGTGCCCAATCAAAGGAAAACTACTTACGAAGGACGTTCCACATTATTAAGCAGGCCACAGGTTTCAAGCAATATGGGAAATAAAAAGGATCTCTCTGCTGCCGAAAAGCGTGAAATAGTGCAATACCTTGGACAAGGTATGAAAACATTGGATATTTCAAGAAAACGTAAGCGTGATCATCGTACTGTGAAAAGATTTGTGGCTGATTTAGAGCACAGACGGGTTCGTTCAGATAAAGGCATAATGAGGAAGGTTTCTGCCAGACAAATTAATAGGATTAGGAGAGCAGCTGCTAAAATGCCATTGCAAAGCAGCAAAAAGGTATTTGAAGCCGCTGGTGCCTCTGGAGTCCCGCGAACCTCAAGGTGTAGGATCCTCCAGAGGTTTGCAAGTGTGCATAAAGCTATTATTCGGCCACCCCTAAACAATGCTCACAAGCAGAAACGGTTGCAGTGGGCTCAGAAATACATGAAGACTAATTTTCAAACCGTCTTGTTTACTGATGAGTGCCGTGCAACCCTGGATGGTCCAGATGGATGGAGTAGTGGATGGTTGGTGAATGGCCACCATGTCCCAACAAGGCTGCGACATCAGCAAGGAGGTGGCGGAGTCATGTTTTGGGCTGGAATCATGGGGAGAGAGCTGGTAGGCCCCTTTAGGGTCCTTGACGGTGTGAAAATGACCTCTGCAAAGTACGTAGAGGTTATAACTGAACACTTTCTTCTGTGGTACAAAAAGAAGAACCGTGCCTTCCGTAGCAAAATTATCTTCATGCATGACAATGCACCATCTCATGCTGCAAAGAATACCTCTGTGTCATTGGCTGCTATGGGCATAAAAGGAGAGAAACTCATGGTGTGGCCCCCATGTTCCCCTGACCTCAACCATATTGAGAACCTTTGGAGCATCCTCAAGCAAAATATCTATGAGGGTGGGAGGCAGTTCACATCAAAACAGAAGCTCTGGGAGGCTATTCTGACATCCTGCAAAGATATTCAAGCAGAAACTGTCCAAATACTCACAAATTCAATGGCTGCAAGAATTGTGAAGGTGATATCAAAGAAGGGGTCCTATGTTAACATGTAACTTGGCCTGTTAAGTTTTTTTTTTATTGAAAAAGTTTTTGATTTCTGTAAATATGACCTCCTGATGCTGCAAATTCAACAAATTACCATTTTAGTTCTCTTTACAACCTTTAAAATGTTTTGATCTCTGTTGTGCATAATAATTTGAAACAGTGCATTTTGAGTTTTTTACTTCTAAAAAAAAATCTGTTATCATTAGGAGATTTGTTCAATAAAATTTGCATTATACTCCAACGGTTGATGGCTTGAAGATTATACTGACTGTCATTTGCCTCGACTATTTAGGAAAATCAGCGAAAAAAACCATTTGCATAATAATTTGGAATGCGGTGTATTTCCTGCAGTACAGAGGGGGCTATTATGGAAACACTGCCATCTGTAATGGTAGTCATTCTGATAACATTATATTATGGAATTGCTAGTGATGCCATTCCTTCATATAATCATTACACTGTCTCCAAATTAGAACCCCACTGTAAGTATAGCTTTGCTCCTATTATGCCTGTTAAAAATGTTCTGTACATGTTTGTGTAGGTAACAGTATTACTGAATAACCACGTTTTTTGCTGATTGTATCTTATATTCAGATTTTTGGGAAGATGTTTTTCACAAAAAATGAGTATATCCCATAACTGTAGACAGTGAATTTATTAAAGCGGTTGTTTCCATGAGACAACCCTTTTGGGGCACAAAAAAATCATAGAGACACCCTCTTCTAGTCAGTGACGTTCCTATATGAAAGAGCGGCTCTCACTCTGGTGGACTTGGCCCAGCCATCAATTACAATGTCGATCATGTATTTTAATCACTGGTATTAATACTACAGGGGAAATGTATGGCCATCCATAGCTTCCGAAGGCTATTCAGCCATTCGCCAAGGGAAACCTGAACTGAAGGGTTCAGCTGATCTTTGGCTTAATTTCATTCTAAAAATGTCTTTAAAACACAAAAGATCACTTTCTATCACTAACCGTAAAATAGTTACTCTGACAAGATGACTGCTTCTCCATTAATACCTATCTGTTAAAGCCGAAGAAACATAGCATCAGTGCTGAATGTTTTTTTCATATTCAAAGTTTTTTATTGGTTTTAATACAAACAGGTACAAACACAATTAGGGAAAATGTGTCCCCACAAATAAAGAGAACATGACAGATGAGGGCACAGCCCAAACATGAGGGTGAACATCACATCCTATAGAAAGTACCATAGGGGTCTAAGGGAGCATATGAGAAAGGAGCATTGCTTAAGAGAGAAAATAAAAATACCACAGTTCAGCTTCCCATGCGTCCTAAAATGCAATGGCAATAGTGGGCAAGCGCAATCACAGGAAGCCGATGACCACTTAAGACAGACACAAGAAGGGAAGGAGAAGGAGAAAAAAAATGGGAAACAAACAAGAATAAAGAAGAGACAATGGAGGGGGGGGGGGGGGGTTCATGGTGAACCTGGACTCCGATCCAGATTATCATGAGTAATTAAGAAGCAGCTATGCACCTTGCAGAAACATGAGTGGAGTAAGTAAACCACCCCAAATATGTATGTAGTCCCCGCCCCAAGGAAGTCCCATGGGAGAGGATATGCAGTGTATCTCAAGTCACCGCATTCCGGTAGGTGGAGGAAGAAAGGAACATAAGCCATGGAGATCAAGTGTCCTTGTATCTGGTAGAAGCAGCAGCAGAATGAGCCAGAAGGTGCTCCATTCGCTGCAATAAGGCAACCTCCTGGAACCACTCATCCAGCAGTGGAGGGAGCGCCGTTCGCCACCTACGGGGAATAACTGATTTGGCCGCTTGGAGGAGGTGTCTAAGTAGAGAGCGTTTGTAAATGGGTAATGGCATAGGGAACATGAATAGAAGGGCCGCCTCGGGGGAGCTAGGGACCGAGACCCCAGTGACATCTAATATAATTTGGAGACCCGCCTCCCAGAAAGTCCGTAAGGAGGGACAACTCCACCAAATATGAGACATGCTTCTCCCCGTTGCCCCACAACGCCAGCACGTGTTGGGCATAGACGGGTATCATATTATGCAGGACAGCGGGAACACGATACCACCTAGAAATAATTTTATAGCTAGTTTCCTAAGCTCGTATGGCTATCGAAGCTTTCTGGGAGAGGGAAAAACATTGTCTCCATTGCGCATCGGAGAATGTTGCGTTCAATTCTGTCTCCCACGCCCTGCAGAAGGATGGGAGATGAGGGGATCGCTGGGAGAGGAGTATTTTATAGAGCATGGAAATGGCGTGCGCAGGGGTCTGGGTGGTGACACATAAGCGCTCGAAGTCAGTAAGCGGCCGGTGAAGGTGAGCCTGTCACTTAACAACACTATAGAAATGTTTTAACTGAGCATATTCGAATATGTGACGTGGTGAAGGCGTATCAGCTGGGCAGATAGTGGCTAAGGGGAGTAGAGAGGAATCAGAGAGGACCTTAGTGATATTGGATTTGCGGGAGACCTACCCAGGAAGGAAAGACGCGCCTCCCCAGCAGGAAAGGCAGGGTTGTCAGTAACAGGGGTCAGTGGACCCAGTGGGTCAGCTAGTGAGCCCCCCACCCCAGAGCCAAGAGGGTATGGAGAACCACAAAGGAGGCGGGAGTCTGTCTATTCCCAGGCCAGGTCCATGGCAGGGTAGATAGGGTGCGAGTGCAGAGCTGTTGGGCCAGACGAACCCAAAGTTTAGAGTCATGATTATGAAAGATTTCGAGGACATGAGCATGAGTCGACGCCAGATAATAAAGCCGACAGTCCGGCAAACCAACCCCACCTGTGTCCCTGGAGCGAGTAAGAATTGTCCTACTCAGATGGGGACAACCCGTTGGCCATATGAAGCCAATAAGAGGATGGGATGGAGATAGGGATCGTCTGCAGGAGGTATAGCAACCTGGGGAGGAGTCACATTTTAATAATGTTAATACGGCCAAACCAGGAGAATTTCCTTTTATGCCAAGAGGCAAGATCTGTGCGAAATTAGGCTAGTAAAGGGGCGAAGTTATTGGCAAACAGTTGTGAGAGATCAGAGTTTATATGTGCACCCAAATATGTTATACCCTTAGCAGGCCAGGAGAAAGAGAAATTACTTTTGAGGAGTGACAGTGTCGCGGATGGGAGGGAGACATTCAAAGCCTCAGACTTGGAGAAGTTAATCTAAAAATTGGACCATGTTCCAAAACGGGACAGCTCGGACATCAACAAAGGCAGAGATATATGGGGGTTCGTGAGATAAACCAATAGGACATCAGCAAATGCCGAGCACTTATACTTTTTCCCGCCTATGAAAATACACTCAATATCCGTGCTGTTCTGAATGGAGGCCATAAGATACTCCATAACGAGGACGTACAACAGAGGGGATAAAGGGCAGCCCTGCCTGGTTCCATTATGAATAGCAAATGGCGAAGAGAGGGAGCCGTTTATTTTTAATTGGGCAGATGGGGAATGATAAAGGGCCATGACTTTACTCACAAAGGAAGGTCCGAGTCCTATATGTTGAAGAGTTTGGTGAAGGGCGGGGCAGGATATCCTGTCAAACGCCTTTTCGGCATCCAGAGACAGAATTATGAGGGGGATGTGGTGAGTCTGGGCATGATGGATAATATTAAAGGTTTTAAGGGTATTATCACGTGCCTCCTGACCAGGTACGAATCCCACCTGATCTGGATGTACTAGGTTAGGGAGATGTTTATTCAATCTGTTCGCTAACAATTTGGCATACATTTTTAGGTCAACGTTGAGCAAGGAGATGGGCGATATCTGGAGCAAAGCTGGGGGTCTTTGCCTGCCTTAGGGATAACCGTGACATGAGCCAAGGTGGAGCAGGTGGGAAACAAGACTTCAGGGGAGACAGAATTAAAGGCTTGGAGCAGAAGTGGCGCCAAACAGTCAAGCAATGTGTTCTAAAACTTGGCATTGTACCCATCCGGTCCGGGACTCTTTCCCCCCGGGGGGGCCTTGATTACTGCAAGGATCTCCGGCAAGGTAAAATCAGCTTCCATCTCCTCAGCCATCTCACTAGACAAGGGCGTGAAAGGCGAGGGGAGAGAGGCCCGATCCGGGGAGGAAGAGGCATTAGTGGGCCTAAGGTTATAAAGGCCAGAATAAAATTGGTGAAAGCAGTCCGCAATCTCTGGAGTCGTATGGACCACGTGGCCAGAGAAAGCTTTAATACTTGGTATATGGGATTGGGCCAACTGAGCCTTTAATGCTCTGGCTAACATGCGTCCGTTTTTGTTACCAAATTCATAAAACTTGCTCCGACAAACTTGGAGGGCACGCTGTTGAGCCAAGTCTAACAGACGTCGGGCCTCTTGTCGGGCACTCTGTAACTCCCGTAAGAGCGGAAGAGAAAGCGCACGCTTATGAGCCAGCTCCAGGGAGCTAATTTTTTGGAGTGCAAGTTTCAGGGAATGGGCCCTTTCTCTTATAAGGCACGCTCCATGTTTTATGAAGAACAGTGCTGAATGTTTGATCATGAATAGTAGTATCTATTATCTGAATCAGCAAAAACCATTACAAACAGTTTGCTTTCAACCTTCTCGAACATTATATGTTTTTGTTTTCTCAAATTGTGTAGACCATTGGAATTGAGATTTGGGCTCGAAATTGTAAAAAAGGATATGCGAGAGCTAGTAGGGTTCATAGACGGGCGACTAGATTCCTAGATGGGATGGGAGGTCTCTCTTACCATGAGAGTCAAGAAAAATTTAGATCTTATAAACATGTATAAATATATGTGTGGTCAATACAAAGAACTAGCACATAATCTGTTCTTTCCTAGGACTTCATGAAGGACTGGGGCAAATTAATTTTTTGTGGAAGAAATGGGTTTCAGACATGAATATAGGAAAGGGTTCTTTATAGTTAGAGTAGTTAAAATATGGAATGCCATGGCCCAAGAGGTAGTAATGGCAGATACTATGTCAGCATTTAAAAAAAAAGGCTAGATGTTTATTTACTGACAAATGGCATTGAGGGCTATAACTAATCTAGCAATGAATGACGTGTAATTGAATGAGAAAGGTTGAACTTGATGGACCGGTGTCTTTTTTTTCAACCTATGTTACTATGTAACTATTCTTGAATATGGCATTGAACCCAGCTCTTTAGAAAGGGGATTTATTTAAATTCACTAAAACGTTCCCGGGTTATTTACTATATATGTAGCTATCAAACAAATAAGTCGCTGATAGTAAGCTAGAATTGTTAAGGTGATACATGTATGGCATCAGGAATTGAAATTAATTCTTTAAAGGGGTATTACCTTGCACAAGGTGTTTTTTTTTCTTTTTAAACTCCAATCTGTTTTCCAGTGCATCTTAAAGCAATCTTGCTCTATAACACACCACCTTGAGTCAAATTGACTTTTTTCAAAGCCGTCACGGTCCTGCTCTGTTCCCTACACAGCCAATACTGAGGGGCATGTCCATCTTGGGCTGTGTGACCTGTCGAAAGGATCATTCGACTACAACAATTTAGCCGCTCTGCTGATCTGTAGATGCGTGTTCAGGTCAGGCTCAGCTCTTTGATTGGTTCATCGTAGAGCAACCTGCCGAACACATCGAAACCAATTGCAGCCAGTCAAAATAGAAAGTACATCTTTTCCTTACAGTCTGCAAACATCAGACCATGTTAATAGGTCTCAGATGCTACAATCCTCATGTCTGCAGGATGAGTGGCGCTTCTCAGGGCGTGAGACATTGCGCCTTCTTAGATATCAGCACAAAGTTTTTAAGGGCCGCTCTCAAACGTACTGCGCATGCTCGTAACTAAGGGACACAAATTAAACCGGCCAGGGGGCACTGCCAAGGTAGAATATTCTTTGCTATATTGACACAAAAGTTAAAAATAATAATATATTAGAAAGTTTGCTAACTTTTTAAGAAGAATTAATGTTACCAGAATTGCCCTTTAAATATAAATACAGTAAATTGGAAAAGTGGAAGCTGTATGATGTGAGGATAACACTCGTGCTATACACACTATATATGAATTTCCCTTCCACTTTACCCGCATAACATTATATTTACATATTTTCATCACAAGTCTCCTTTTGCATAAATTCATCTTGAAAATAAAAATAGCTGTGATCAGTCCTTCGCACTAACTTGGAAATACACAGATGTTTGTAAAAGGAAAGTCCTATTTTCTTCATTAAATTGCAACATGGAATAAATATAGAACTACTGTATGTGTTGCAGAGAATCCATGTGGGCTGTGTTAAAAATATAAGATGTCTATCATTGAGGTTGTCATGAGAACAATCTGAAGAAGAATCAGTATGACCTACTTGTCAGCCTGGAATTTAGATATGATTATTTATAACAGATCTATAAATAATACTTTGGAGCTAGATTCTTATCTAAACTCTGTTTCCCTTGAAGAGGTAAATCAGGTGTCAATGTCATGTAGAGGTATTGTTTATAAGAACTGTATCTCTATATGCAATGTGCGGTCTGTCAATTCTTGAAACCATCATGTAACGCTTTACCCTCAGCACCCGTATTTTTTTTTTTTATTGAAATCATTTTACATGAAAACGCTGCCTCTGTATTTTATTCTAATTCATAAAAAGTACTAAAAATGCTTGGTTCTGAAACCACAGCACTGACCTCTATGAAGCTGAATTTAAGAATAGCTGTGGCTATCCTGTCCCTTCTGACCATAGGATGACAACCTATGGTCTCTAAATTAGACAGACAAACTTATTTAGTCTATAGTTGGCGTAGGTACGCGGCTGCAGGAAAATGTAAATACTGTATAGAAGTTGTGTAAGTTACAAAGTGTCATTATTTGCAATCTACTGGGCTACATTTTATAAAAACACTACCGCTAAAACAAAGCTGAAGAAGCACTCGTGTGAGCGCTCAGCCGCTTAGTTTCTGTTCGGCTTTTTCTGGAAAGCCGATGTATCGGAGTACAGGCCCACAGACTTTCTATTGAGCCCGTACCCCGATACATTGATTTTCGGAAAAAGCCGAACAGGAACGAAGCAGCTGAGCGCTCACACGAGAACTTCAGCTGCTTCATTCTAGCGATTGGTGGGGGGGGTCTCAGTGCTCGGACCCCCACCAGTCAAAACTTCTGACATGTCAGAAGTTTGTCAAAAGTTTAGTTACACTTTAAAGGAGTTGTCGCCTGAGCACAATCCCTATCCACATGCCCTACTAAGGCATATAAACCTCAAAGGGGGGGGGGGGTCCCCGCTCAGCACCCCCCTATATAAGACAGAGCAAAGGTTACTGGTTTTATGCAAATGTATAAATGAAACGTTATACAACTTTCTCATATAATTTGTGTTTCAATTCCTCCTCATTTTCAAGCTATTGAAGATATTCACAGGCTGCAAACCTATACAGACCTAGTACTGCTCTCAGCTCAAAAACGTGAATGCAATTGTATCTGTATCCAGTCTAGGCAATGCTCTCTAAACTAAATACATACTACACACAAATTTCTGAAAGTTTGTTACCATGTATCAGTCTGGAATCCATGCTGTTAATGCCTCCAATTTTTTACCGAATAGTGGATGCTCAAATGCATGTCAGATTATGGCGGTATTCTCCCATAGGACAATCGTTTATAGGGTAGAATACAGCTCTTATGGGTCCGTAATAAGGAGCTATATGCCACTGTATAGGGCCTATATAGCATTGTTATGTGCATCTAACACCTAAAAGTAAAACTGATTGTAGGGGACCTCCTAAGGAAAATGTGTCATACCGTGACACTGCAGCTTCTATTCTTGTCATACGACCATATCTGATGCTTGTCCAATGTGATGCATTTATTAGTCCCTAAACGGCAAATTCCTTTCTTCTCTTGAACAATAATAGAATAAATCTATCTAAATTCCTAAAACCTACTCTATAAGTATTTGAGGGCAGCACAATAACCATTTCTCTGCAATCTGTTGAAAACCAGTTTGACATTTACTGCTGAAGCTTACTAAGATATTTCTAAGCACGTCCGCAGATGAAGAGCTTGGGATCAAAGAAAAAATCGGAACAAAGCTGAGGTTGCCTGGTGCAGATAAGATTCGATTCTAATATTCCACCATGTCAAATTGTGAAGATCTCCTCTTCGGCACTTCCGAAAGCTTTTTATGGATTTATTTCATTATGCTGAATTATATTTGCCCTTTAATAGGTCTGCTGTCCGTTATTCTGAATTTGCCCTTTATTTCTATACTACCGTACCTATTGGAAGTTTTGTGCTATATAAACATACAAGGCATAGAGTAGGTCCTAAAATGAATATTTGCCCAGAGGTAATATTTTGGGGGCCATTTGTCCTCTTTTTATGCCTAATAGACTAATATTTCAGCTGTACATAACTCTATTTGTGCTGTATTTTCCCTTGTTTCTGGATGTAAAGAGCAATGCTTCATGATAAAGGGGTTGTAATGCCTAGGAAACATCAATAGTGCATTTTTTGTAACACCTCTTTATTCCTTTTCTGTTGCGAATAAATGACTCATTCAACACTATATATGAGACACTCTCCTGTTTTCTGCCAACAACTGCTCACACTTCTGCACTAGCTTCTGAGTGAGCAGCAATGTGAATACAACTACGAAGAGACATATGACAATTCACTTTATGGGCTGAGTAAGTCATTATGTCATTCAGGATAACCCCTGTCTAATAAGCTCTATTGGGCCATATAGATGTTATACAGTCTAGAGATCAACACTGCAGGATAATAGGGCGAGCCACAAAGTGCCAATGGTCAGCAATGGACAAAATACTGGAGAACTTATGAGACATTTCGACCTTTTGCAAACCATTTTTTTTTTTGTAAGGATAGGAACTTCTACACACTGGCGTAGCTATAGGGGTCGCAGTGGTCGCAATTGCGACCGGGCCCCGAAGCCAGGGGGGCCCACGGCCCCCCACACCACATCAATAAAAAGTTACTATAGTAACTCGGGCCGCGGGCCCCTGTTACTATAGTAACATACTTTACTTACCTTCCTGGTTCCGGATCGCAGCGGAGGTCCTGACGTCAAGCGCTGTGCGCAGCGCATGACGTCACCACGCTATGCGCCGCGCACAGCATCGAGACGACAGAACTCCCGCCGCGGCCGAAGAGGAAGTTAAGGTTAGCCATGACTGGCGGGGTCCGACTCCCGGGACCCGCCAATCAGCTGTTTTGAAGGGGCCGCAGCACTCGTACGAGAGCTGCTCCCCTTCATTCCTGTCACTTCATTCCGGTCACACTGTGAATCCGTGTCGGCGATTCACAGTGTGAGCGAGTAGTGAAATTAAGGGGAAGCAGCTCTCGTACGAGTGCTGCGGCCCCTTCAAAACAGCTGATTTGCGGGTCCCGGGAGACACATCAGCTATTGATGGCCTATCCTGAGGATAGGCCATCAATGTTCAGGGACTGCACAACCCCTAAGCCTACGATGTAGCAGGCTTAGGGGGCCCATGAGACCGGATCACAGATTGTGTGATCCTGTCTGCTGGGCCCTGAATCTAAGCCAATCACATGGTAGGCTTAGATACATGGCCCATGCGTGATCCTGTCTCCTGGGCCCTGTATCTAAGCCAATCACATGGTAGGCTTAGATACATGGCCCATGCGTGATCCTGTCTGCTGGGCCCTGTATCTAAGCCAATCACATGGTAGGCTTAGATACATGGCCCATGCGTGATCCTGTCTGCTGGGCCCTGTATCTAAGCCAATCACATGGTAGGCTTAGATACATGGCCCATGTGTGATCCTGTCTGATGGGCCCTGTATATAAGCCAATCACATGGTAGGCTTAGATACATGGCCCATGTGTGATCCTGTCTGCTGGGCCCTGTATCTAAGCCTACCACACTGTAGGTTTAGATACAGGGCCCCAGCACACAGTAATCTTATACTGTATAAGATTACTGTCTGCTGGACCCTGTATCTAAGCCTACGTTGTGGTAGGCTTAGATACAGGGTCCCACAGACAGTATCACACATGGGCCCTGTATCTAAGCCTAACAAATGTGTTACTAATCATTTTTTGTGTGTTTTCTTACAGGTTCGGTCGTTGGACTACGTCGGATTCCAGGACTACTTCGGACGACGGCTTTTTTTAAATTAATAAAATGGTTAATGAGGGCTGTGTGGGTTTTTTTTTATTTCAATAAAATATTTTTTCTATGTCTTTGTGTTTTTTTTTAAACTATATTACTACCGCCTTAGTAATGGCCGCCGGCTGATTGACAGCGTCCATTGCTAAGGCGGGGCTTAGTGTTAGCCGGTGCAGAGGCGAACACTAACCCCCTTTATTACCCCAGTACCCACCGCCACCAGGGGTGCTGGGAAGAGCTGGGTACGATCCAGTACCTGACCATCTGTAGTGATGGTTGGGCACTAGGGCGGCCGCAGGCTGGTATTATCAGGAGGGGAAAGGCCAAAAACAGTGGCCCTTCCTACCCTGGTAATGCTAGGCTGCTGCTGTTGCTTTATTGTATCTGGCTGGTTATGAAAAATGGGGGGGACCCCACGTCATTTAAAAAAAAATAATAATAATTGGAAAGAACGATGTGGGGTCCCCCCCATTTTTCATAACCAGCCAGATACAATAAAGCAGGAGCAGCCTAGCATCACCAGGGTAGGAAGGGCCACTGTTTTTGGCCTTTCCCCTCCTGATAATACATACCAGCCTGCCACCACCCCAGTGGCCGACCGTCACTACAGATGGTCAGGTACTGGATCGTACCCAGCTCTTCCCAGTACTCCTTGTGGCGGTGGGTACCGGGGTAATAATGGGGGTTAGTGTTAGCCTCTGCACCGGCTAACATTAAGCCTCGCCTTAGTAATGGAGGTTGTCAATCAGCTAGCGGCCATTACTAAGGCGGTGATAATAAAGTTTAAAAAGATACAAGCACATAGAAAAAATGTTTTATTGAAATAAAAAAACACAACCCTCATTAACCATTTTATTGAGAATAAAAAAAACGCTGTCATTGAAGTCCTCGTATCCGAAGTCCAACAACCGAACCTGTAAAAAAACACAAACACACAAAAATAATCAGTAACACATAAAGAAGCAAAATGATTATTCTTACCTATCCTGGGTCCAGCGCTGGAGACGCAATGTCAGCGAGCTGGGCCCTGTATCTAATCCAATCATGTGTGATACTGTCTGCTGGGCCACTGTATCTAATCCTATCATGTGTGATACTGTCTGCTGAGCCCTGTATCTAATCCAATCATGTGTGATACTGTCTGATGAGCTGTGTATCTAATCCAATCATGTGTGATACTGTCTGCTGGGCCACTGTATCTAATCGTATCTTGTGTGATACTGTCTACTGGGCCCTATATCTAATCCGATCATGTGTGATACTGTCTGCTGAGCCACTGTATCTAATCGTATCTTGTGTGATACTGTCTGCTGGGCCCTATATCTAATCCGATCATGTGTGATACTGCCTTCTGAGCCACTGTATCTAATCCTATCATGTGTGGTACTGTCTGCTGAGCCACTGTATCTAATCCTATCATGTGTGATACTGTCTGCTGAGCCGCTGTATCTAATCCTATCATGTGTGATACTGTCTGCTGAGTCATTGTATCTAATCCTATCATGTGTGGTACTGTCTGCTGAGCCACTGTATCTAATCCTATTATGTGTGATACTGTCTGCTGGGCCACTGTATCTAATCCTATCATGTGTGATACTGTCTGCTGAGCCACTGTATCTAATACTATCATGTGTGATACTGTCTGCTGAGCCACTGTATCTAATCCTATCATGTGTGATACTGTCTGCTCAGCAACTGTATCTAATCCTATCATGTGTGATACTGTCTGCTGATCCGCTGTATCTAATCCTATCATGTGTGATACTGTCTGCTGAGCCACTGTATCTAATCCTATCCATAGTTTATAGGGTCGTAGTGCTATAGATATGCTATGCTGTTTCCTATACACACATTTTTTTGGGGCGGACACATATGTATTGGGGCTATTTCCCTGACATTTTAAGCCCTGAGGGTATGTTCACACGGCAGCGTCCGTTACGGCTGTAATTATGATGCTGTTTACAGGAGAAAACAGCACCGTAATTTCAGCCGTAATGGCATGTGCAGGCGTCTTTCGCTGCGTCCATTACGGACGTAATTGGAGCTGTTTTTCTATGGAGTCCATGGAAAACGGCTCCATTTACATCTGAAGAAGTGACAGGCACTTCTTTGACGCGGGCATCTTTTTTACGCGCCGCCTTTTGACAGCGGCGCGTAAAAAAAATTTACCGTCGGCACAGAACATTGTAAGACCCATTCAAATGAATGGGCAGATGTTTGCCAACGCTTTTGAGCCGCATTGTCGGACGTAATTCAATGCTAAAACGCCCGAATTACGTCCGTAAATAGGGTGTGTGAACCCAGCCTTAGTGACGCCCCCGGCTGCTAGTGCTGCATTGTTGGGTCACTTAGGAGACCCAGCGATGCAGCTGAAGGCTGCGGACCGTCAGCCATGAGAAGTTTGCGCGGGGGGGGGGGGGGGGGCCAGTAAGAATTTTTGCATCGGGGCCCATGAGCCTTTAGCTACGCCCCTGCTTCTACACATGAAGCTAGCACATGAAATCATGCAGTTTCAGAATGAGAACATGCAAGGCAAGCAGGATAAACAAGAGGAACAGGGAAGTTTGTAAATCATGAGATATCTGTGTGCTGAGAGAGGTTTCAGGGAGACATTGTGTAGCACACAGTTCGCTGTTTGTGATTTACAAAAATAATTCAAAAGCAAAATACAAATTTCCCCATCTGGTATAGCAGTTTGTCACTCGGAATACTGGTGGGGGGCCGACTGCCTGGACACCTGCGGTCCATCTTTGGAGTAAGCACAGATGTAGCAGCTGCTAAGCGGCCGATCACCGAGCCGGCATGCGGTTTCAATACAGATTGGTAAGGTGCACCAATTTGCTGTCAAGCTGCATGTCAACTCAGTGCTTTGCCGCACTGCATCTGCGCCCGGGTCGCCCAGCAGTCACTACATGTGTCCGTACCCCTGAAGACTTTCTCTGCAGTGATGCTCTTCGCCACCTTCTGAGCAGGGAACTGCAGTACAGTTTCAAGAAGCACACCCACAAAATGTTTAATCTCTGGCCCGTTGGAAAGGCACAAAATAAAAGTTGTAAGATTTATTTGGTCATATTAAAACAAAGAAGTTAAAACCAAAAATCCTGAGACCACGCTTACGCGTTTCAGACCAGTAAGGTCCTTAATCATACCTTCACCACAATTTACATAATGTGCCTCTCTAATGGGCCAGAGAATAAAACATTTGTGGGAGTGCTTCTTTAAGTGACTTGAATGGAGCTATGTTGCAGTTCTCCGTTTATTCTAATATCATAATATGAATATCCTCTTAACAATTCCATGAAATATCAACTACAATTACAACATCACAGCTGCAAAATAAGTGGGAAAAAAAATGTGTTGTTTTATGGAATCATGACTCTCATGACATTTCAATCCGATGTTATAGAGATGGAACAAAAAACATAGTTTCAGAAAAAAATTCCCTCAAGTATTCAAGTGCCAAAATATGTAATGGGGCAGTGTATTGCAGACCTATTAGCACCCACTGTAGCTACGTGATCAAATGTTTTCATTTTGCACTTTAGACAAGTAAACACATTCTTTCCAGATCCACCCCTGATTTTTTTTTTCTCTGCACCGGTAACACAACTCAAGTTCAGAAATGCCCAGTATGATGTCAAGGAGTCAAATAACATTCAGAGAATATCCTGAGTGTATCAAGGGGCTGACCTGTTGTTGATCCAGCGCCACTGGCACAGGGTATTGCCATGCCTCTTGCTGTGAGTGGCACATCACCCTGCTCCGTAGTATCATTACCTAGCACAGTGCTGAGAGTAATTACACCAATCAGTTGTACATTGTAATCAGCCAGCCAGCAGGTGTGAGGAATAATATTAATGTAGTTATGTTCTATTTCACAGCTTGGAATGATGAGAGATCTTATGAAGAGTGGTACCAGACACAAATCACTTACAGCGAGTGTGTCTAGCTTCTATGATAATCTTTCCCTGTCTGCCACATAACGTTACTCATCTAATGTTGGGTTCATACCAGATAGTCTTGGCTAGGAATCCGATACCTGACCTCCGTCATTTCGTCCTTTAAAGTACAACACATACAGCTATTGACTGTGCATGCAATACTGAACTTTATATATGGACATATCATGGACTGAGTGTGTTAAATCAGATTAGATACAAATTAACCACATGATGTAGACTGTAAATACAGATACTTATCCCAAGAGTATGGGTAGGTGTCTACACGATGATACAATAATGATGATGGTTTTCCCGGTGGATCCTGGAGTAAAATGATCTTATTATGAAACATACGGGCGATAGCTACCTATGACATATGTATAAGATGGTCATTACCAGACATTTTCTTTCCATGACGAATAAAATTAGGGAAAAAAATTGATTGGTAATGACCTTGTTCCCTTTAAGGCCTAATTCACACATTGCAGATTTGGTCAGTATTTTGCATCAGTGTTTGAAGCCGAAATCAGTAGTGGATGCAAAAAAGAAAAGAAGTATAAACTTTTCTATTATATTTCCCCAGTGTTTAGGATTTACTGGTGGTTTTGGCTTCAAAGTACTAATGCAAAATACAGACCAAATCTGCAATGTGTGAATGAAGCAGTAGTCAGTGCTGCAGATACATGGACAGCTTAAACAGCCCTTAAATGCAAGGACCTTACACACAGCATAATTAGGGAAAGCTAGAAACTATTTAATATACTTTAAGGTCACCTTCACACTCACATTTTGTCAGCATTTTAAAACACATTTATTTCAAGCATTTTTAATGCTTTTTGTATATACGTTTTTGGTGACCTTTTCATTTTGTGAGGCTTTGTACATGTGTCTTTTCTGGCGTTTTTGAAAAACTATAGAGAAAGCCAGAAAAACACCATACCTACAGGAAGGGCCTGTTCACATCAGCGCTTGTCTTCCATTTGGGCTTTTCATTCATCTGTTCCATCAGAGGAAAAGAAAGACAAACGGAAAGTATATTTTCCGTTTGCAATACCATTGATTTCAATGGTATTTTTTGGTTTCAGTTTGCGTCTGTTCCGCTAGTTTCCATTTGTTTCACAGAAACAATAGCGCAGCATACTACGCTATTGTTTCAGTAAAAAAAAGGAAACGGACGCAAACTGAAACCAAAAAATACCATTGAAATCAATGGTATTGCAAACGGAAAAGATACTTTCCGTTTGACTTTCTGTTCATCTGACGGAACAGATGGATAGAAAGCCCAAATGGAAGGCAAGCGCTGATGTGAACAGGCCCGAGGGCCCGAAGATGATTTCTGAATAAAATGCTACTGACCCTAAAGACGCAACAAAAATGTCACAAACTAAAACATAGTGTATGCAGGCTTTCTTATATTTTACTATGGACTTTAAAGTAACATCTGGCTGCAGTATTTTTGGGCAATAAAAAAAAAAAAAAAACCTGCAAAAAGACTACCGAAAATGAGAATAAACACTATGTGTAAATTCAGGTAATGAATAGACACTCTTCCTATGATGTGAAATGAGTGGGACTGCCAAGGTAAGGTCACTGCTTAGAACTTGAACTTATGATCTAGTAAAAGATACCATGGCCAGAAGACAAAGATAAAAATAAGTTTTACCGCTATAAACAGTATACAGCATACTCACAAATGATCTGTTGAGTCTACATCCAAGTCGGGATCTTTGACATGTGGAAGACTGTGGTCGATGACTATTGTCTCTGTGTTTGCTAAACAAAACCCATTGGAACGCATGATTTCTGAAACAAAATTAAAAAAAAAAAAATTTGGTATAACTTAAAGGGTTATACCATGAATCATTTTTATACCAAAAGTCCTGAAATTCTGTTAATAGCTATTTCAATGTAATTTGAAGTGTTTCTAGCATAAAATATATATATTTTTTTATATTATTCCATGTGTCATACTTGGTGCTGCTGGTAAAGGGACTCTGAACAGAATAAGTCTCCTTTCCCCTCTGGCAACTCACATTACAGTCCCTTCTTACTTCTCCCTATAGAAGGCATCTTCTCAGCTATACTGCCATGCTACTGCAGAGGCTCTGCTCCTTCCCTGACAAGCAGGGCAGAAAGCTATTTCTATTGGCTGCTCTGCAGTGAACAGAGGATCACTATGCAAAGACCTGGCTGGGGGGAGGGTGACTGAGCATAAGTATATAGGATGAAGACTAATCGCAGCACCGGAGAATAAAAGTGAAGTGCAATATAATGGGTGCAAGCCTCAAAGGAACCTGATCTAGAGTCCCATGAATGGAAATGAATGAATTGGAACATAAGTGTATCGCTGACTGCCAGCCCTCCATGCACATTAGTATACACTTTGAACACCAGGTGACGCCATACTATGTAAGCAAATGCCTTAAAATTTCACTGGATCATTTTTTAACAGCATCTAAATGGCAAACAATACTAAGTCAACAGAAATTTGCAGCAATACGTAGGAACATTTTTACCACCTAATATTATTAGAGGGTGCTATAGTTCATCCACCTGCAGACTGTATACTGGTCTCATCCACAAGACATCAAATTATACCCAGAGACAGATTACTGTAGACTTGGAAGCCAGTAAGACCACTGCATCAGCCAGATAGATTTTTTTTTTAGTAGCATTTTTAGTAGCCAGGCATTAATAACCTTCATAGATATCAATAGCTAACTACCTAAAAAGTTAGCCCCCATTAGCAAATTTCTAGGTGCATTGGCTACATGGCTTCTAGGATATGGCCAGCCGTGAACTAAATATGAATTAATAAAAATAAAAAATTATATATATATATATATATATATATATATATATATATATATATATATATATATCTAATACATACTTTTGAATGCTGGAGAACTTCCCCTTAAAGTATCGTAAAAAAATCAGACGTTCTTTTTCTAGTTGGATTCTTATTTATAACAAACACAAGGAAGCCTTTTTCCGGTTACCTCTGTGTTGGAAAATAGGAGTCATTTTAAAGTACTCAGACACAAAGCAATTTCTACATAAGTATATCTACAAGATTGCTAGATCGTCAGAATAAATTAAATAGCTATGCCGTAAGAGCTCAGGCAGGTTTATTAAAAGATTGCAAATATGCATCCGTTCCAAAATCAAGCAGATCACATGAGGGAAAATTCTGTTTTATAATAAAAAAAGAATGAAAGCAAACTCCACGTCAATTTAGGGGACAAAAGTGCTAAATAAACCCTAAGGGTATGTTCACACGGCAGCATCCGTTACGGTTGAAATTACGGTGCTGTTTTCAAAAGAAAACAGCACCGTAATTTCAACCGTAATGGCATGTGCAAGCGTCTTTTGCTGCGTCCATTACGGACGTAATTGGAGCTGGTTTTCCATGGAGTCCATGTAAAACGGCTCCAATTACGTCTGAAGAAGCGACAGGCACTTCTTTGACGCGGGCGTCTTTTTTACGCGCTGCCTTTTAACAGCGGCGCGTAAAAAAAAATGACCGTTGGAACAGATCATCATAAGACCCATTCAAATGAATGGGCAGATGTTTGCCAACGCTTTTGAGCCGCATTTTCGGACGTAATTCGGGGCTAAAACGCCCGAATTACGTCCGTAAATAGTGTATGTGAACCCAGCCTAAGAATTTAAAGGGGAAAAAAGACCATGGGCACTCCTTCCCAATTTCATATGTATATGTCCTGTGTACACTGTACTGTACATTAAACTCATCTGGTTTATAGCAAATGTCATATCAGGATGGAAAGAGTAGTAATGACACCTAGCTATGTTTCGGACTAGAAGACGCAGTTTTTAGCAAGAATAAATCTTGCTAAAAAATCCCTGCGTCTTATAGTCGGCAGTCAAGGGACCCAGCAGCGCCGGGGCCCCTGACCGCTCTTTACTTAACCCCTTCCCGACCCGTGATGTGCCGGCACATCATGGAGCGGGGATGAGATGATGTATGGAGCGGGATCACGCGCTGAGCCCGCTCCATACGCTGCAGATGTCAGCTGTGTTTTACAGCTGACATGCTGCTCTAACGGCCAGGAACAGCAATTGTGCGGTTCCTGCCAATTTAACTAGTTAAATGCCGCGGTCAATAGCGACCATGGCATTTATAGTGGTTTTCCCATGAAGGATATTTATGACATATCCACAGGATATGTCATAAATGTCAGATGCGGGTCCCACCTCTGGGACCCGCACCTATCTCTAGAACGGGGCCCCCTAAACCCTGTTCTAGCTTTCTGTGCTCTCCCGGCCACTTGGTTACATGTGGAGTTACTGGAACAGCGATTTCCAAAATAAAGGTGTCACAGTGCTGTATAGAGCCCACAAACATTTTTGTAACTGCTAACAGAACTCAGTTACTAGAAATCTGACCCAACATTCTAAGTAAAATCCCCATTGATTGGTCTGGTACTTTGTTTAGAATGTTGTGTCAGATATTTCCAGTAATGGAAATGCCTGAGCTGTGCCAAGGGGTTTTGGGAACTTGGAAGTGGTCTGAGCTAATAGACATCATCAATCTTCTGCCTTTGTCTATGAAATGTTAGAATATAACTTTTGGTCAGATTTTAACTGTGGTGAATTTTTGGTAAAAATTTGCATGGAATTCAGGGCATGCTGTGCATGATGACTTTTTCTGCGACCTCTGGTCTTTATGTGAAATAAGTGGAGGATATTTAAAATACAACCCTCCACAGTTTCTGTCACTCTTTTCTCTGTATACCATTCCCTATACTGTATGTCAAGTAGAATCTGCAACTGCTGGCATCTGGTATATTAACAAGGAAAAAAACTACAGTTTAGTAAGCACAATCTTTGGACAATGTTGGGCAATAAAAAAAAAAATTCCATCTTAAAAAAAAAAAAAGTCAGCAGCAACTGTCATGTTGTTAAAATTCTACTTAATAATTTGTTAGTTGTATATATTACTACCCTTGAAAGTGTGACAACATTGACGTCATTGCAGGATCCTTAGGAGCAACGTTTTAAGACACTTGAATATTAATCTGCCTAGTTATGCAGCTTTAAGGAAGCTAAAGAGCCTTTTCACATCAGTGTTCGGGTTCCGTTCATCGATTCTGTTCAACCTTTCTATCAGAGGAACCGATGACCGGAAACTATCGCTTCCACTTGCATTGATTTCAATAATAATGCTTCCGTTTCAGTGTGTTTCCGTTACGTAAAGTTTCCACATAAATAATAGCGTAGTCAACTATGCTATTGTTTCCGTGAAAAAACCTGTAACTTTACAGAACGAAATCAAACTGGAACGGAAAACCATTGAAAAGATTGATTACTTACCAGTAATCGGTTTTTCATGAACCTATGACAGCACCCCTAGAGGGACATCCCATTCGCTGGACAGGAAGCCTGATTATAGAAAAAAGGACACACCTATCCACACACCCAGTCTTAGGCCCTATGCACACGACCGTAAAAATCGTCTGTAATTGCGGACCATAATTATGGTCCACAATTACGGACCTATTCACTTCTATTGTCCACGGACAACTTTCCGTTTATTTACGGGAAAGTGTCCGGGCCGTAGAAAGATGGGACATGTCCTATCTTTCGCTTTTTATGGACCGTGCTCCCATACTTTGTATGGGCCAAAAATGTGGGTGGCTGTTTGCGGCCATCGGCGGCCGGCCGTGCTCGTAATCACGGGTCGTGATTGCGAGCACAGCCATGTGAATGGCGTCTAAAGGAAGAACTCAGGATAAGAATTAGTTTATATATATCAAAATGTATTTATTTATTTTTGCGCCATCTAAGTGAAACTACCTCACACTGTCAACATATACAGTATTTACAAAAAATAAAATAAAAAAAAAGATCCATCTGGATCTCAATCTCTGGACGATCCCTCCAATTATGGAAAATATATATACACAAAAAAGGGGGCGTGCTGTCATAGGTTTATGAAAAACCGATTAACGGTAAGTAATCAATCTTTTACCTCACCTATGACCGCACCCCTGGAGATGTACAGTAGAAGTCAAATAATTTTAGGGTGGGACTACAAATTGTAGGACTTTCCTACCAAAGGCTAGATCAGAGACTGTATGCAGCTGTAAGCAATAACGCTTAAAGAGGCTCTGTCACCAGATTTTGCAACCCCTATCTATTATTGCAGCAGATCGGCGCTGCAATGTAGATAAGAGTAACGTTTTTTTTTTTAATGATACTTCTCTTCACAACGCCCAGCTAGTAAAAGAAGTAAAAACGCCCAGATGTACGCACATAATACACGCCCAGTTGTACTTTTACTTTAAACACGCCCAGTTGTACTTTAGAAAGCCTCATTTGCATAAATATAAAAATGGTCATAACTTGGCCAAAAATGCTCGTTTTTTAAAAAAAAAAAACGTTACTCTTATCTACATTGCAGCGCCGATCTGCTGCAATAGGAGATAGGGGTTGCAAAATCTGGTGACAGAGCCTCTTTAAGGAAGGTGTGAGGGGAACTCCATGTAGCAGCCTTGCATATCTGATCTAGGGATGCCTCTACCTCTCTCAGCCCACGTGAAATGAGGTCTGGAGGCTGGATGTTTTGATTAACATAAGATAAATGTATGACTTGTCCATTAATCCATCTAGCTATTGTAGGTCTACTGGCTGCCGAACCCTTGTTAGGACCCTGGAATTGAATAAACAGATTTTCAGAAGATCTCCAATCTTTGGTGGCCCCTAGGTATTGAACCAGGCATCTTCTTACATCCAGGCAGTTAAACTGTCACTTCTTAGGGGAGTTACAGAAGGAAGGGAGAATAATCTATTAATCTTGATTGAATGGAGAGACTACTCTGGGAAGGAAAACTGGTAAAGTTTTCATGATAACTCTATCTTCTAATAGCAGATAAATGGAGGAAAGTCAGAGAGGGCCTGTATCTCACTCTACGGGCCGTATTAATAGCTAATAGAAACTTCATCTTGAGTGCCAGCATCTTAATATTTATGGTATTTTGGGGTTCAAAAGGCGAAGTTGTCATAGGAGTGAGAACAGTGTTTAAATCCCACGGAGGGACTGAAGACCTGATCTGGAGTTTGAGCCTATAGGAGGATGCCAGGAATCTCCTGACCCAGGGGTGTTTAGAAAACCTAAAGTAAAAAAAGTACTCAGGGCAGAGATCTGAACCTTTGAGGTGTTTGGCTTGAGGTTTTTATTCAGTCCTGTCTGGAGAAAATCTAAAATTGAAGGGATATCTGATTTAACTAGAGGATCTATCTCAATACCCATATATTTAATCAATGTTCTCCAGACTCTTAAATATATATCTTAGGTAACCTGTTTCCTGCTGGCTAGAAGAGTAAAAATGACTGACTCGGAGAACCCTCTTTGCCTAAGAATTACCCTTTCAGTTTCCAGACTGTCAGATGGAGTTTTGATATTTCTGGGTGCATTACTGGGCTTGGGGATTGTGAAATGCCAAAGGGGACAACTCTATACTGGAGGTGGAATAGGGAGTTATTAAGGGTCACTGTGACCCATAGATATTTTTGGTGAGACTTGCATAATGGGACGTGATAATATGCATCTTCCAGATCTAATGCCATCACACAGTCCTTGAAGAGAAGATTTATAGTCGAGGGAATACTCTCCATGCTATTTTTTTTGTAGACGAAGAATGTATTAAATTTTTTAGATTTATGATAACCCTGTATTTCCCTTCAGGTTAACGTTCTAAAAAGAGAATAGAAGCCTTTCCCTATCTCTAGACTTGGAACTGGAATCAGAACCCCCCTTTTTATAAGGGAAAACATTTCTGACTCTAAGGCTACCTGCTTTTCTGGGGGAAGGTACTTGAATTCTAGAACATAATCCCCAGGATCCACTGATTCGCAGAGATCTCTTCCCAATTTTGGTAAAACAGGGATAGACAACACCCCCACCACGCTTCTTCTGGTGTCACTTATTGGTGATATTTATTTTTATGAGTCATTCTGAGGCCTGAATAGGAAGCCTTTGTTCTTCCTAGGAATCTTTGAGGCCTTGAAATCCTGTCCCCTTGGATTAGGTTTTTTATTGAACCTTCTAGGACGAAATGATTTGGTTTGTTTCCCTTGAGTAGGGAACCCCTTTTTTCTATCAGAGGCATTTCCTAATAAATTGTCTAGCGGGGTTCTTGCCACACAAGTAGCTGCACTACCTGGCTTAAAAGCACCTGTAGATGCTTCCTAAGTTATTTTTAGATAGTAATCTGCCTTCCTATCTATGGGGTCAGAAAGGGAACCTAGATGCCCAAAAGGTAAAACCTTCTTCCTTGAACTTTTTCCAACTGGAGCGTCAAGTTTAGGGGTACTACTCCAAACTATACAGACCTCCTCCTGAAAAGGATATTTCCTCTTTAGAAACTTGGGGATACAATTCTTTCTATCAGGGGTTCTTCCACTCCCTTTAAATGAGACTTGCTACAGTTTTATGAATAGGAAAAGTTCTTTGCTTTCTAAGTCCTAAACCCTCAAACATTGTGTCAAGGACTGTACAGGGTTCCTTGGGGTCATCAATATTCATTGCTGCTCTTACAGTTTTAAGGAGCTGATCCGCATCCTCAGCTAAAAACAGATTTTGACCCCCCCCCCCTCCCATCCTCATCGGTGGCATCATCTGAAGAGCTCAGCTCTCCTACTTCTTCTAACTGAAAACTATCTTCGCCAGAAGAATCGGATAAATTCCTCCGACCGGAAGAGGTAGAAGGTAGATCTTTATTTTTCCTTAGGGACTTTAGGGAATTCCTAACTTTGTCCCTTACGATATCTTTTATGCTAGATGCCAGGCTTGTAGATACTTCAGTAATAATTTTATCTAAACAATTATGACATAGTCTTTTATCGTAGGAAGATGATAATTTCTTGTTTCCACCAGTACATTCTTTATTGCGGGTTTTATCCAATTTCTTCCTGGGGTCCCCTCTGGCCTAAACATAGCATACAAGAAAAGGAATAATATTAGCCAAAAGGTTCCTTGTCTTGCCATATGTAAGACCTGCTGCAATCTTTAAGAACCGGACTGGAAGATCTTGTGGCAACCGAGAGGTCAGTGCGTCCTGCACCTTCTCCTGGTGTTTCCATCATGGAAGGAAGTGGCGGACAAAGTAGCTCCATGTTTTTTAGGCCTAAATAGGCCTTGGATTGGCTGGGGAGGGCCTCTGGCTCGGACGCTGCAAGCCCCTCCTGCCCGCTAGGGCCACCGGAACCACCAATTCCTGGGATGTAGGGCACGTCACCCTGCCAAAAGTGACGCGCCACAGCAAAGTCATCACAGAGTGAGCCTGAAGCTGCCGAACGCCGAGTCATGCGTTCCAGCTCAGACAAAAAGATAATGAGGACCCCGGGTAGTTGGCGGGCGCAATATACAACTAACAACAGAATGCCTACAGGCAAGAATACCCAATTTCCCAACTACCCTAAAAGATAAAGTAAATTCTTTATTGTGCTACGTATAGCAAAACAGACAGACCACATGTAAGTGTATTAAAATTGTCACTGCTGAAGCAGTAGAGAACTGATGCTAGTGTAGCAGTATGGTAACAACCGGCATAGGAACCGTTATTTCTGATAGTTAATTGATTAAATTGTCTAAGTTGTCTAACAGTAGGTCCGGCCTAGCACAGGAATTAGAATAAAAGAAGCCCCCCCGACATGTTTCGCTACTAGGTAGCGTCCTCAGGGGTACACGGGGCTAATGGTGGCGCGGCAAAAAAGTTCTTCCTGTTATGGACATTTCCAATGATGTACATAGGGGGCGTGTCAGGACAAGCGTCCAGTCAGTATAGGCGAAAGTCGGCCGGCCAGCAGAAGAAACAGATTGGTAAATAACAGGAGAGGTAAGGTAGGCCAATGGAGGATGGGGGAGAGCGCATGCGCACAAGTGATAAATGAGGACATAGTGTAAAATGTCAGCGTATAGTCGCTGGAGATATGAAAACCAGCGGAGAATGATGACGCATGCGCAGATGCATAGTGAAGAGACTTATACTGGTTATCGCGGATAACGAAGATCCAGGAATCAGCGACTTAGTAGAGAAACAGTCAGTTCCTGCAAGGTGCCAAGGGTAAGTATTGGAGAATATTAGTATCGTTTATAGAAAACACGCAACAGAAACCCATATGGGAGGAATACATATCATATATGTCGGCATGCAAATAAGGCACTCAACCAGGGGGCATGATTGTATACATCCTACATAGAGGTACCAGTAATAAGGGAGATAATGTTAAAAATAAGATGGCCAATCGTTCAGCTTGATTAAAAGCCGGAATATACAGTATATGGAAGAGACAGGGAGCCGCCATATCTGTGTGGTCATAAGTCATGAAATTAGTTTATGGTGTAAGAGAAACTACCACAACAATAGTGGTGTATATATTACATTTTTGAATCATGAATAATTATTTAAGATGGTACATGGAGCAGGTTCGGAGTTAAATCCACAAAGTAGCCTGTGTTCTCCATCATAAGAATGGACATAGAGTACACAACAGCAATGAAATAGAGATTGGGATCAAAGAAACGCACTAAAGGTAAACCCCTCATTAAGACCCCGGGGTGGTCATGGTGTTCAAACGCTGAATCCACCGTGCCTCCTCTTGCAGGAGTCTACGGTCTAAATTACCAGCCCTAGGGCCCAGCTTAATTTGGGTGACACCCCAAAATTTAAGCAATCGAGGGTTGCCCCCATGAAAATTATGAGTATGTCTTGATAAAGTGGTATCTTCATTATGGTTGATGGTACTGAGGTGTTTGGAAATTCTCCTTCTCAGTTCCTGAACGGTCTTACCAACATATAGCGTAGGACAGGGGCATCTCACAATATGCGTTCCAGCTCCACCCCGGGAACCGAGCATGACCCAGGGAGACCGCTCCCACTCCAGAGGAGATCTCACTCCGTGAGATCGAAAACCACCTCCAACTAGGGAAGTGGTGACGGGGGGAGAGGGCGTAACCACCCTCAGACTTAAGGTTGCTCCCAATTAGACTTAGACCTTAGGAGCACCCCTAGGGGGAATAGGTAGGAACCTGCTAGGAGGTCTGCAACCCAGAGAGAAGTGACTTTTCCAACAGGACAATGCCATCCGGAGGACAGGAAACCTGACTGGATATATGGAGAGGTATGTTCTTTTTTATATCAGGCTATCTGTCTAACTAATGGGATGTCTCTCCAGCAGTAATGTCATAGCTGAAGGGGTAAATCAATGGTAATGCAAACGGAAGCGATACTTTCCGTTCGGCTTTCCGTTCATCGGTTCCTCTGATAGAAAGGTTGAACGGAACAGATGAATGGAACCCGACTGCTGATGTGAACAGGCTTTGCTATGGAATACTGAGAAAGTCAGTTGACAATCCCTGTGGATGATGTAATGCCAATAATATTGGTTGTCAACCAGCATTCCAACATGCCACAGGGAGAAGTAGAAACGACATATTGTCCCTAAAAGCTAAGAACGCTACAGAGTCTATTGTCAGACTTATTGGCACGAACAATCATCACACGTCTATGAGATCCTTCGACGACACTGAGAGATTCTAAGAGCGGTTGGAGACTGGCAGTGACATATAGAGGAGGACGTAGTTTAAGGGACCGACTTATACAGTCATTATACTAGACTTCTAGCCAATGACTCCAGGCTTACCCGCAGTATAATGGGGAATTAGAAATGTGGGTTCATGACAGCTACCAAGACCATAACCAGCTTAGTCACCGGTCAGACAAACTATCTTAAGAATCCAATCAACTGCAAGTAAGGGGGTGGTGTATTAATGCCAATGTGAGTGCCTATGTGATTACATAGGCAAAACGTTCAGGGAATTCCGATAGCGGGTTTCTGAGCATTTGGTTGACATTGAGAATAGACGTGACACCACTGAGAGAGACATGTACAGTACCATTCAGGAAACACTCAATATATATGTTTTACTTCTAATGAATTGGCAAGATCCTCACCCAGGAGGTGATTGGAATAAGAAATGATTACAAAAGAATTACAGTGGATATAAATCTTACGGCCCCAATTAATCTTTGTCCTTTAGTTGCTACCTGTAAATTCTGAACCTAGTGTACGTCAATTTTTTTTAAAAATCTGGCCATTTATTGCACTCCTTTCCTAACTTAAATGTTTCTTATGGGCATGCACATTATGCAGGCCCCCTAAAATTGGCATGAGGTTGAGCCTTGTGACAGGTTGCTGCATGGGGTCAACAATTTTGGGACGATTACTCTGCTTTAGGTAGGAAATAGCATTTTGAGTGAATTCTAGGGCTTATTAGGACTTTGAATCCTCATATCTCCTATCCCCCCAGTTTATTTATGATACTCTCTGTCACGGGGTTTGTTAGGTTAATACATGATCAACAGAGCCAGTAAAGACAGGGCAACTCCAACAGGGTTTATTGTATCCAATGCTTACAGAACAAATAGCCTTCCACGCAGGGACAGCACACAGTCCACAAAATCAGGTAATCACAGGAAACTCCTCAGAGTACCGGCCTAAGCTTCAGCTCTCATTAAAGTCTACATCCAGGAGATCTCCATCCTCCCCAGGACAAGCCCTTATATACCCCTCAGGGGGAGGAACATCTTGGCAGTTTCTAGTCACCATCATTTGTTATAATGACTTTAGTTTGTATTTCTACTGTCTGTATGTGCGTTGTGTGTCTTTTGTACTATAATGTGTATTGCCCAACTATTGTCTGCCACAGCCATCTGCTTGGTTTGCTGGTCTGCACTCTAGCTGAGTGATGGTGGTGCCTCCTGATGATCCCCTGTGGAGACTGGACAATGAGGACACTTTATGTCTTGTGGCTGCACCTCTGACTCATCTGATTGTCCATACGCTGGAGACACGACATGTGGTACCTGATTACAGAATCATTCCCCTCTGCTGAGGGCTCACAATAATCCACACATAATACACCATCACACTCTCAGAACCTAATTTGCCTATTATTGAGACAATATTATTAGCAACTTGATAGAGGAGGGCAACATATATTTATAATAGTTTGATTTGAGGTGGAATTGCTAGCTAAAGCACATACCTCTTAAGGTGGTGAGAGGGTAGGTGTCCCTATTTTTTTACAGTCCGAGTTCTAAAGTATTATAGCTCACAATGATCAAGTGACAAATCCTATGTAACCGTTTTAATTGTTTTCAAACATATCTCTGCTTAAACTGTCATAAAATGTTCCCTAGACACCTTGGCGGAATCTTTGAGATGTAGCCGTGACATCAGGATATCAAGACAGATCTTTACATTATTAATATTATTTTCACTTGGCAGAGATAAGATTGAACGAACCTGTAGTGCCATCTAGTGTTGAAGTTAAACAGCACAGTCCCTAAGGTACAGAAGACAATTAAACACCAATTCTTTAGAATAGTCAGGGCCTTATAGACAAAATAAGAGCTTGAGTTGGATCTTTTTTTATTTTATTTTGCCTCTCCAAATTTTCGGCTGACATAACTGTTTAATTTTTTCACTGCCATGGCCGTATGAGCCATTGTTTTATGCGGGGGGGGGGGGGGGGGGGGGATTGTAGTTTTTTTAGGCACCAATTGAGGTTACATATACATTAGTGCATTTTTTCTATAATTTTTTTTGCTGAGCAGATACAAGTATTGTCATTGGAATAATTTGTAAAAAATTGCTGGTGTGCCTAGGTATTGCTGTTACATACAAATTATGGCACTACCTAGCGTTCTTTAAATTCCCTTCTCAGAATGTATTCCCACCTAATTTATTCGGTGCACACATGCCAGTAGTTCAGTCCCATCACCTGGATCCTCTTGTACACAGGCAGCAGAGTGATTCCTTATATTGTGCTTGCCAGCCATTAAGAAGCATCTTCTTCTCACCAGCACTGAACATATTCTGAGAGGTAATCAAAAGAACACCAGGGGGCGCCATAACAAGTGTGTAACAGAAATAGAATTTATTTTTATTTTTTTAAATCATTCCAATTAAAAAAATTCTGTTTTGCGCAATCTAACAGGGAAATTTAATATTTGATTGTGAGACAACGCCTTTAACGGATTACTGTTTCACTTCTTTATTTTATTTATTAATTTATAATCTATACTTATTTCTGTTTGCTATTACATTATGCTCTGTGTCTTTCTAGGTCTCCGGGGCTGACTTTCAAGTGACTTATTCTACAGTTCCAACTTCTATGGGAGTTACAGAAACAGGGTAGCTCATTGAGCTCGGCTGTTTCCGTACCTCTCGACCACCTAACCAGGAAGTGGCTGGGAGGCAGCGGTAGCCGAGTTTGCTAGAACGTGGTTTAGGGGGCACCGTTCTAGAGATATGTGTGGGACCCACATCTATAGGACTTTTATGGCATATCCCGTGGACATGCCATAATTGTCCAAGATGGGACACTGCCCCTAGTGGGTAACACAATCTAAAATAACATATTAGTATTTTTCCGAGTATGTGAAGAAAACCAAGCAAAGGCAAAAATCAAAAGTACTAACCATTGAGCCACCATGCGGAATAATAACTGCATGGGTAAGCTCACACTACTTTTGGGAAATTCTTCCAACGTATACGTGGATGTGTCCATAAACGATCATTAAAGGGATATTCCCAACTTACACATTTATGGCATATTAACAGGATATGGCATAAATGTCTGATAGATCTGGGACACGCACCTAAATCGAGAACAGGGATCATCCGACCCTCGTTTCGCCTGGTAGGGGTGTCAGAATTTCAGACGCATGTGAAAGGGTGACATGGTGGCTGCATCTATAAAGTGGCAATGGGTTTATAATCCGGGGCTGCTTTTTCAGCTACTCATGGTGCATATTGTTTAGAATGGCTTTTTTTAAAAAATTAGAAATTAAAAGCCAATTTCTAATTTTTTTTAAATTTAACTTTTCTCTAAAATCAGGTTTTGTACAAATACAGTTAAAGGGGTTATCTGGGACTTTTCAAAACATTTCCTAGGGTAGGTAATGGTATAAAAGAATAAACTATCAGACACCCCCCTGAAATGCCCCCCTGCTCCAGTGCAGCGGCTCCAGTCCCTGTTGCCCCAGAAGCTCCTGTAGCGGTCATGTGCCGTTCACTACTGAGGTCAGTGATTGGCTACAGCGGCACATGTGGTTTTAAAGGAGTTTTCCCATCTTGGACAATTATGGCATATCCACAGGACATGCCATAAAAGTCCGATAGATTCGGGTCCCACCTCTGGGACTCCCAGCTATCTCTAGAACGGGGCCCCCTAAACCCCGATGTAGCTTAATTGGCTCTTACTGTCTACCGGCCACTTCCTGGTTAGGTGTTTGGGAGTTCCGGAAACAGCCGAGCTCACTGAGCTACGTTGTTTCCGTAACCACCATAGAGGTGAATGGGAGTTCTGGAAACAGCGTAGCACGGTTAGCTACGTTGTTTCCGTAGCTACCGAGTTCTGGAAACAACGTAGCTCGCCGTGCTACGCTGTTTCAATAAATCCCATGCACTTCTATGGGAGTTACAGAAACAGCGTAGCTCAGCGAGCACTCGGTTGTTTCCGTAACTTCCGACCACCTAACCAGGAACTGGCCAGGAGGCGGGGAAGCCGAGTAAGCTAGAACGGGGTTTAGGCGGGCCCTGTTCTAGAAGTTGGGACCCGCATCTATCAGACTTTTATGGCATCCTGTGGATATGCCATATATATCCAAGATGGGAAAACCCCTTTAAGAAGTAAAAATCAGATTATTTTTTTGAGTAAAAAAATTCCTGTTTATAAACTTCCAGTTTATTTGTAGACTCAACATTGTATGGTTGCTCACCAGAGATTTTTATTGGGCTTTGGAAGCTTGGCTGTATCTTGTGAATATTATCATTCTTCAACACCTGGTCCAGTGGAGATCTCTCAAAGAAAGTGAGGACAACCTCTGACCTGGAATACTGAAAGAGAATGAAGACAAGAGCTTAATAACATAAAGGAAAAGACAACTTGGAATAGTAAACCTTGTATTGAAGGAATATTTTCAACCATCTGCTACATATTACTGTACAATTTTTGCCAAGTTGTACATACTTATAAAATACATACATTTTATGAGTACAAGAGCAGTTCAGGACAAACCGAGCACAAGTCTCCCCAAGAAAATTAATTTCTAGTAGCATAAGCTACCTATCTCCTGAGATTTCATCAGGGTTTTATAAGATTGTTCACCTCAATATTGATTATAATGACTATGTGGCACATATAATTCGGCTGCTAGAGTCAATAAGGGAAATATATGTACGGCTTTACGCTAGTTTTCTGACGCATGCCATATTTACCACATGTGACTAATCTATTAAATTAAATGAATCTTGCAGCACTCACCAACGCTTCAGTAGATAACAGCTTTATTCCAAAATAGGTTGCAGATAAAAACACATCCTACGGCCGTTTCACGTGTAAGTCACGCTCAGTCAAGTCCCTAGCGTTCATCTAAACCCTGCCCCCTTATATACCAACTATACAACTTTAATCATGCACAATGCAAAAAAAAAAACAACCAAATAAACAGTATAAATGTTACCTTTTCTAAAGGGCAATGTTTACACAGTATTTTAGTATAATTTAGCAGAAAAAAATAATCTATATAGATTAAAAACATCTATTATGTCAGGAAAGCTGTTAGATCATTATCATTAGACCCAGCGGACCCAACGCTTCCATCTTTAAAATCAACTCTTTTCGAAGCAAAATATTGTGTCTATCCCCACCTGCGGCAGGTTGTTGGACACTTAACAGAACTGCAAACCGCATTTCTTTAGGATTACTATTGTGATGTTCCTGCATATGTTGGAAATTTTGACACCATATCCTTATTGACACTCGTAAATGCATGTGACAATACTGATGTGGTTAATTTAACAGATGTTGTTCTGTATCTCGCTACTGTCAAAAGTTTTACACTTTTCTATGCAGATTAGGAAGAAAAAGCTGCTCCTCTGAACGGGCGCTCAGGTGTGGATTGTACTGATATCTTCACAAAATCGTCAGGGTGTATTTTCAACGATTTTATTATTAAAAAAGAACAATATAAAATTTGATTGCTGCAACGCGTTTCAACCACGCACTGTGGTCTTCATCAGGCATATAAATTTGGTTACAATACATCATCTTATATACTTGTATCATATGCTTCACTTCCAGGTTAAACTGGCAAGGTGAAGGTTCATCATGGGTGTTTCAGCACAGGTGTGTGTATGTTTTTTCCTCAGACTGATTTTCTCTTAATTGCTATTTCTCCTCTTTTCTACCTTTTAACCAACTATTTTCTGCCAAATGGTAGATATTCTTAGCTTTAGTGTAAAAGAGGATTGATTTTTTGTATACATATATATATATATATATATATATACACACACATATATATATATATATATATACACATGTCCACATGCAGGTGACCGTATATTTCAAAGAAATCATCATCGTCCGCGTATTCTCGCCGCTGACAGACAGTGTGAGTACTCTTAGTTTCTTTGATAATTGTGTTTATTCTTTTTGATAGTTTTGATGCTATCCTTTATTCTAACTAAGATAATTGTATTACTGGTAAAAAATGCTTCTAGTTTCATTGCTGTTCGTTTGAATCTAATTGTCGGGAGCCAGGCGCTCCTGTTTTTTATGTATATATATATATATTTAATTTTAAGAAGAGAAATATTCCCATTATTATTTATTCTTTGTAGGTGTATCACACTCAATCTTATCCTATCATTTTTAATACAGATGTCATTGTATTTTAATAGATCGTTCAAACTACACTTGATCAATTTTTTCATTGAGTCCGTTTGGGCTCAAGGTCCCAAATTTAAATATCCAGAAGGACTCCCATATGATACAAGTATATAAGATGATGTATTGTAACCAAATTTATATGCCTGATGAAGACCACAGTGCGTGGTTGAAACGCGTTGCAGCAATCAAATTTTATATTGTTCTTTTTTAATAATAAAATCGTTGAAAATACACCCTGACGATTTTGTGAAGATATCAGTACAATCCACACCTGAGCGCCCGTTCAGAGGAGCAGCTTTTTCTTCCTAATCTGCATTACTTCAAAACCGCAAGGAGAGGAGTTCCTGACACGAATTCACCCCATGCGGTTATGGCTCCAGAGGCAAGCACAGTGTGATCAAGCGTGTACAAGCTACAAAGTTAAGTTGTGCTGGCGACATTGCACAACTCACCAAGGTGAGCTCCATTCATTAAGTTACTCAATATCTTACAAATACCAGAACGATATCACCTTAGAGGAGCGCCGTTTTTTTTCTCTTTTTTTTTTCTCTTTTTTATCCCCCCTTTTTATCTTAAGAACACTTTTCTATGCACACTGACAATGACAATATAGTATATAGTTTGCAAACTCCCCATTTGAACTTTTCACATCTATACCTACGATACATAGATGATGTGTTTATTGTCTGGTCAGAGTCATCAGATGAATTTGCAGAATTTGTCAATTATTTAAATCAAAATGATAATAGCAAATTTGGAGGGTATGAAATCAAATTTTTTTATATGATGTTTAAAGTCAAAGAAAACCAAATAAATCTGAAGGCTACCAAAAACCGACAGCAAAAAATGCCCTAATAAGATATGAAGGTTATCATCATGTTAAAGGTATGGAAGTTACCATCCATTAAAAAATCATTACCATATGGTCAGTTCTTGAGTTAAAGTAGGATCAATAGTGATGATACAACCAATCTGTCACAATGTGTGGGTATGTGGACCCACTGGGCCGTACCGCCGTAGCGGGATAGCAGTTGGCCAAACAGTGTACCAAGTCAATGTCTATATAGTCCAAGCACGAGGGTACCTGTAGCAGTTCAGACAGTAGTAACGGCTAGACTCAGATGGGACCTTGGCAGCAGACACCAGGCATGGTGTAAACAACAGACATGACCGATGGCACAACACGACTCCAACTTTCTAAGGCAGAGGAACAACGGTAGCACGAGATACCGGATACAGGTAGCAGGTACGGGAACACTGGGAACTTGATAACACTAAGGGACCATTTGCAAGGCTAACACGGGTAAACACAACAACCCTCAGGAAATGAGTGAAAGGGTAGAGCCCTTTTTATAGTCCAGGGTGATCATGGGTAAATTGCTGATTATTTCCATAGGCCGGGAACGGTGCGGGTGCACCATACGGGAAACAGCAGAACGGAGCGGAAGTGAGCACTGGCATCTCCTGGGGAGGAGATGCGGGCCAGCGCTCACAGATCTATGGCTGCGGCCGTCGGGGGCTGAGTAGTCCCGATGTTCTGCGGCCGTGGACGCTACCCACCATGAACAGGCCGAAGAACTCTACACCCAGTTATACATGAGAGGTTATCCTAAAAAGACAGTGAGAGAGGCCTTAAATAAAAAAAGATAGTCAGAACAACAAGCCCTTCATTTACAGGGGTAGAAAAAAATAAAAATAAATGTTTAATTATCTAATTTTGTCACACCCCAATAAGAAAATGCCATTCATTCTGCAATTAGAAGTAAATTGATCGAAAGCGTTCCTTTACAAACAGAAATAGATATCAGAAAACCGATAGTATATTGCAGGCGACTGAACAATGTTAGGGGTTTATTGTACACAAACGTTTTACCACACAACCTTTCTCAAATCATTGAGAGGCGATTACAGATGAGGGAAATTAAATTTTTGCAATTACTTGAACCGCACAAGGTACCTGAATCTAGAAGGATTGTGTGTTAATAGTATGTGACTTTATTACTAGTAAAACCAACTTTGTGGTCTATGTTTTTACTTGCTCCTTTTGTTGCCATTACATCGAAAAAACGATTAGATCGATTTTTAAGAGATTCAGAGGGCACATCTACACATTGCTGACTGGGGAGGGCTCACCAAGATTTGATTCAAAATATGTGGGAACATCACAATAGTAATCCAATCGATATGCTTTCATGACATAATAAATGTTTTAAAGCTTTATAGACTTTGACTTTATGCTGAATCATTAAAATACTGTTTGAACCTTGTCCTTAACTTTTTGCTGACGCTTGACGTCTATGCTCGTCATGAATGGCTGGACATAATGAAGAACATAGACGTCATACTGATTGCGATCAGGAGCGGTACAGCGGCTGTAATACACAGCTGCAGCCCATCTCTCATGTCGGAGATTAGAGAAAACTCTGATCTCCACCGTTAACACCTGGAATGTCGTGATCAAAGCTGATCGCTGCACTCAAAGGAAAATGAGAAGAGGGGACCCCTCTTTGATCGCATCACATGGAATCCCTGTCTATTTAAGGACCCTAGGGCTGTCTGACCATATTTCTTGTTGTTAGGGCATACTTAGGTATGTCCTAACAACTGCCTGTTTACAATCAGTACACAGGCTAATTTAGTGGCATGTAGATATATGCCAGTACATTAAAGTTAAAGAAAAATCCTCCTATGGGATTAAAAAAAAGTAAATGTATTTTTTTTAAATAGTAGTGATAAATTAAAAAAAATAGACATCCGGTTCCGGCGCTGACATGTGAGGAGGGAGAAAGGAGCTCTCCAGATCTACGGGACATAAAAATCGACTAAGATATCCAGCTAACACGTGGAAAAACGTTACAAAGGTCAGCACTGACCTAGCAAGCTGCACCCGACACATACGGGAGAAACCGGAGAGATCAGACACCTCCCACGCTTATCGGCAGATTTTAGCGCAGGAAACAGGGAGCGGAGCCGGCCAGAAAACACGGGACCAAGACAAGTTATAATCCGCACAGCACCAGATCGGCAGGGCACAGAAACCTGACTGAAGCAGGTAGCAGGTACCGAGGTCTTCCCATACTTACCGCTAACGCGGTCGGGTTAGTTTTGGCGCCAAATACCGGAGCGAGATAGAGGAGGTGAAGAGGCGCCATCTTGCCGCGGCTCACAGCCCTAAACAACGCGCTGTCTGAGCCACAGACAGGTTGGGCACAGCTGGCGTTAACCCCGACACATATAACAGGCAAGAGGTCCCGATAAAGACAGCTTTATAGACGGTGTTATACAGATTGCAAAAGCGGTTGGACCGTCTTTGAAGACAGACGCCTGTAACAGGACATTGTGAGTGAGGGAGCGCCATTTTGCTACAACGCGCTCAGACCACGTGTTGACAACAGCACATTCGCCAGCGGCACGCATAGCCTGTCATAGTCGGTAATCGATCCAAGAAACAGGGGCCGCGCAACGGGTGCAAACAAAAATGCCACCGGTCACCAGAAAAGACAAGCAGGCAGCAAGTAGGCCATCCTCAGACCAGGAAGAGACAATGTCAGATGAGGAAGGTGGGGAGGAGACCTCGAGTTCAATGAAAATTGATTACAGAAAACTGGCCATGGAGGTAGCCAAGCGTATAACACCCGACATACAAGACAAACTGGCCAATACTATATCAACCTCACTGAAGGCACTGCAAAGCGAGGTATCACAACAGGGTATACGTCTAGATGAAGTAGAGCAAAGAATATCCCTGTTAGAAGATGAAGCAGCAGACACGCATGGCGCACTTCAGGAGCTATTGGCCGAAAAACAAAAGATGTTATCCAAAATAGATGACCTGGAGAACAGATCGAGACGGAACAACGTGCGAATAGTGGAAATACCAGAATCAGTACCAGCCACGCAACTAAAGCACATCTGTGAATATGATCTGCCAAAGATGCTGAATATGGAGGGGCCATGTAAAGTTGAAAGAGCGCATAGAGTGGGTCCAGACAGACAGACTCTGCCGCAACACCAAGGCGCACTAAAGAGAGCGCGACAAGTCATAGTACGCTATCTTGATTATGCTGACAAGGAAGCGCTGCTGCACATGTACAAAACCAGACGGGGCCCGACGAAATTAAACGGCATCACAGTCATATTATTTAGTGATTACTCCGCGGAAGTTTCAAAGAAACTAAAGCTATTCAGCAGAATCTGCACAGCGTTCCACAAGCGGGGACTTAAGTTCCAATTGCTATACCCAGCGATTTTAAAGGTAACAACTCCAAGTGGCACCCTACAAGTTTATACAGACCACCAGGAAGCGGAGGCAGTGTACAAAGATTTATTCAGGGAAACAGTGTCTACAGCAGCAGATGGAGATTTCTCGGGAGGAAGCGCGCAGCAGAACGTGACGCATCCGAAGGGACAGCCACCCAAGGAAAAGAGACTGCCACAGACTCCACGACACGGCTAGTGTACACCCAGAATCAACTGCCAGTCGACTCCTCGGCAGACGAGAGTCGTGAGTACCACCGTCGAGTGAAATTGGAACTTATTCATGTATTCAAGTGTCTAATAGTTGACATATGCAACAAAGGAAGTTACTTGGTGATGACATTGGGGCCTAGTTTAAAACAGTTTAGAACAAGAAAGATAAGCACAAATACATTGATAGCTGAGATATTGTTAAACCATGTTAAATGTGTTATGCTGACGAGATATTATCTGTAGGTAGAGGAGAGTAAGTCACATGGCAGAAAAAAGAGAAGTCTTGAGGAAATATGAGAGGGAAAATGGGGGCTCTCCGAGGGAGTCGGGGAGAGTTAATGTGTTCTCACAGAGTGGGGATCAATGGTTGATTGGTAGTCGTATTAGCCCTAGTTCAAGGGGGCTGAGCCGCACAGACATTAGATTCCCAATTTATTCCTTATTAATACACAACATCCTATATATGATGCAGAAGCATAGCCAGTCTCCGCTAACGAATAACTTAATTTCTCTTTATGAGAGTAGTGACATGGAATGTTAAGGGACTACTGTCCCCACACAAAAGGTCAATGGTCCTGCGTCACCTTGGCAAACTGAAGGCTGACCTGGCTTTGCTTCAAGAAACTCACCTGGAAGAAAAAGATTTTTTTAGAATGCGTAAACTTTGGGTGGGAAATGTTTATGGTTCCCCAGCTATTCAAAAAAAAAAATGGAGTGATAATTTTAATAAGCAAAAATCTTGCCTCCACTTTACACTCAAAATATGTGGACACAGAGGGACGATTAATGCACATCCTGCTAGACACACAATGGGGGGAAGTTAGTATATATAATGTATATGCGCCCAATACAAATAACCGCACTTACTTTCAGAACCTCCAGATTACACTCCTAGCTGACACATGTGCAATGAAGCTGGTAGGGGGAGACTTTAACTCGGTACAATATGCAGATGAAGATAGGAAGAGAGATACACAGGCACCGACACTGGCTACAGATGGCATATTGCCTGAATTCTCACAAACCACACAACTAACTGATAGCTGGAGATACAGCCATCCGGATGACAGGGAATACACTTATTTCTCACCATATCACAAATCCTGGTCGAGATTAGACTACATTTATTTAAGCCAACACATGTTACAACGAGTAGAACAGGTAGACATCACAGACATGATCATATCTGATTATGCGCCAGTACGGTTGGTGTTGGCGGATACACACCCCAGGGGGGAGTTTACTCAGTGGAGATTTCCGGCAAATTTAGCAGAAGATGAAGATTTTCAAGCACGAATAAAGGGATGGTGGTTAGAATATGCTATAGACAATGCAGAACATGCGGCTGATCAGGCCCTGTACTGGGAGACGGCTAAGGCGGTCTTGAGAGGAAGGCTCATATCGTACGTAACGTTTAAGAAAAAACAGATCCAACAAAAATACAGAGAGTGCAGTGATAACCTTAGAACAGCTTATTCTTCTTTCCTTGCTGACCCGTCGACAGATAAAAAACACAAATGGGTGGATGCGAGGAAACACTTCGAGTCATGGTTGGATAAAAGGGAGAAGTTTGGGAGATCACTCTATGAGGCCAAACTTTTTCGTTTTGGCAACAAGGCAGGAAAACTGTTGGCGGGTTTGGCTAGGGGATTTCGGCCACCTACACATATAACCAAACTAAGAGATCACAAGGGCTGTGTACAAACGGAACCCAAAAAGATGAATGACATTTTTCAGGCTTTCTATCAGCAGCTGTACGAGACCACATTGGTACCGGGCGATGTGCGGGGTGACCGATTTCTGGCAGATATCACCTTACCTACCTTAGACCAGGGGCAATTAGAAGACTTGAACGCACGAATAACACTGGTAGAGTTACAGATAGCCATAAAGTCATTAGCAAATGGGAAGACGCCGGGACCTGATGGTTACCCGGCAGAATTCTATAAAATACTACAGGAACAAATAACGCCGACGTTATTAGCATATTTTAATTCTCTATTGGAGGGTGGGAACATTCCTGATGCAGCAAATACAGCATACATCAAGGTGCTACCAAAAAATGGGAAAGATCTGTCACTACCGAGCTCATACAGACCCATATCCTTAATAAATCAGGATATCAAGATATTGTCCAAGATCATGGCAAATAGGCTTGCCCAAATAATGCCTCGTCTGGTGGGGCCGTCGCAGGTGGGTTTCATTAAAGGTAGATCGGCAGTTACAAATATTAGAAAAGTATTAGGAGTTATGGATGGGGTGGCAGCACAGCCAAAGTCATTCAGCCAATCGGCACTTGTGTTGCTGGATGCTAAAAAGGCGTTTGACAATGTTGAGTGGCAGTGGCTGGGCATGGTCTTGGATAAATTTAACATACAAGGGGCATTTAGAAATTACATAAAAACGTTATACAAGAACCCCACGGCGGCTGTATACACGCCAGGAATCAAGTCAAAGACGTTTAAGCTACATAAGGGAACGAGGCAGGGGTGCCCACTATCACCACTCTTATTTGACCTAGCATTGGAACCCCTGATACAGATCCTGGAACAGGGGCGGATATTTAATGGGATTAGAGTTGGTGAGGTTGAGGTTAAGGCGGCAGTCTTTGCAGATGATATCCTGCTGTTTCTCTCTCAACCGTCTAGGCATCTCCCTAGGGTTTTTGAGGTGATCCATAACTATGGGCTATTCGCGGGTCTCAAAATTAACCCCCTCAAGAGCGAACTCTTAGGTTTGACACAGCATAATCATACAGCGGATGAGAGGTTACAGCAATTAGGCATAAAAATTGCAAAATCACAAATAACATATTTGGGGATACGGATCGGGAAAACCCCGGGAACCTTATATCATCTGAATTATGAACCCATCTTCCACAAAATAAGGCTGGAACTTGAAAGATGGAGGACATTGCCGCTCTCTATGTTCGGTAGATGCCATCTGGTCAAGATGATCTCCTTCGCTAGATTATTGTACCCAATGCAAACACTGCCGGTACTATTGAAGCATAAGGATGTCAAAAATTTTAATTCCACTATAACGAAATTTATATGGTTATATAAACGGCCAAGGATATCGCTAACGAAGTTGCAGGGGTTTTACTGGCAGGGGGGGGTGAACATTCCGCATTTAAGGGGATACAATATAGCCAGTCTATTCCGACATGTGTTAGACTGGATACACAAAACTAATCATTACTCCAACCAGGAACTAGAGTCAGCACTAGCAGGTAAATACGACCTTCAAGCATTATTGCACACAAAACTTAAGCACCTCCCGTGCCATGTTAAATCCTCAGTCATATTACGAGACACAATTATGTGCTGCAAGGAAGTGAGGAAAAAGCAGGGCCTATCTTTTCAGTTGTCTAAATACTTACCATTATGGTCACATATACAGTTCCCAGCGGGCATGACAAGTAGTTTATTTAAGACATGGAAGCAAAGGGGGATAGCCACAGTAAAGCAGATACTGCACACAACGGAACCGAGGCTAAAGACGCTGCCAGAGCTAGTGAACGAATTTGGGATCCAGCCAACACACTTTTTACAATACATGCAGGTTAAAACTTTCTGTGCTAGGGAGGTAGGAAACTTGGAAAGGGAGATAGTAGATAATCCTTTTGATGCACTGGTAGAAGAATCACATAGGAAGTCATTGTCGGTACTATATCGGGCAATAAAGGATATTTACATAAAAATAGACCCAAAACAACAATACCCTTATTGGAGACGTGTTTTTCAAACAACAGATGTAAACGATCAAATACTAGAGGCATGGAAAGCAGTGAGAAAACATGTAGTTAATGAGGTGTGGAGGGAGACACAGTTTAGACTAATGCATGCAGCCATTTATGCTTTTAACATACCGCCAAATGATAGCAACCCAGACCGATTGCATGCATGCCCGAAGTGTGCTCAGCCACATACAGATCTGCATCATGGAATTTGGTCATGCCCGAATACACAAGGATATTGGTCATTAGTGCTGGCATTTATGGCGAAATTAGGGGATAAACCTATGCCGCTAAACCCCATACTTCTTTTGTTCCACTCCAGAGCATCAATGGAAGTGGAAGAAGAGGGAACGGTAACGCACATATCTCCGCTAGCACATATAATAATACTCATTGCAAAAAGATGTATACTGAAAAACTGGCTGGAACCCATTGCACCGACATTAGAACAACTCATACAGCAATTGAAAACATGTCTATATTCAGATAGGACAGATGCCCTAATACACAAAGAGCGGAAAACGGCTAGTTTTTTCAGGAAATGGAAACCGTTCTTGGAACAGATGTCAGAACTAGATATTGAGATGGTAATGGCGGGATTTCAACAAACAAAATGGTATCTTACAGAAGATCTGAAGGGATCCTTAGGGAAATTGAAAATCAAACCACCAAGAAAGTAGATGGAAATAGAGAGAGTAAGGGTATGCATATGCAGGGAAAGGAAATAAGGATAAGGCATAAATAAGACTACCAAGGTCATTGGTTTAAATGGTTAAAAGGTTTATTGTTTAAGTTGAAGATCGCAATGTAATGAAAGATCAACATATCTGCTTCTGATGTTATTAACAAATATACTGGTATGAACAACTATGTATGTATTTACTTTTGTCAAGATGTGGGCAATGCCATACCTTGTCCCTTGTAATGACACAGAAAGAAAAAAATGTTGCAAGTAAAATTTTAATAAAAAAATGTTTTGGAAAAAAAAAAAAAAAATCAAGAAAAAAAATACACACAAATGCAGATTTTTTACAATAAATAAACGTTATAAAATATAAGTCCCAAAACATAAAATAATATACACATATTTAGTATCGCTACGAACATAACAACCTGCACAACAAATTTATAGCGTCATTTATGATGATCATTGTATGGTGTAAAAAGAAAAAAATACTGCAGCGGAACTGCTTTTTTTGCCAAAATAAAAATGTATATTAATGTAAATGTACCAAAAAATGGCGAATATATAAAGTATAACTCGTCCTGCAAAAAATAGTCTCATACAGCTATGTCGAACAAAAAAAAAAAAGTTATAAACGCGGGGATGAAAAGAGGAAAATATATATAAAAAAAATCTGTCTTCAAGGCCAAAGTTGCCTGAGTCCTTAAGGGGTTAAGAAAGGTAAAATATATACTATTTTGTATTGTGCATGATTAAAGTTGCATAGTTTATATATAAAGGGGCGGGGTTTAGATGAACGTTAGGGTCTTGACAAAGCGTGACCTACACGTAATATGGCCACATGGTGTTTTATCTGCGTCCTGTCATTGCGGATGGAATAAAGATGTTATGTAGTGAAGTGTTTGTGAGTGTCATCGGAGTCATTTCTTTGAAATTATCTTGCTGGAACTTATTTCTGTTTCCACTGAGAACTGCCTTTTCACTAGTAAAAGTTCACCCGTATAAGCGTTTCAGAAGGTTTGAGTGGGTCCTGTTGTACTACAGAGACTGGGCAGTGCCGATCTTTATTCTTTAATTTAGTTGCATCTTACTCCTTTGGGCTTCAGATTAAGGCCCCATGCACACGACCGTAAAAACTCCCGTAATTACGGGCCCATAGACTTCTATTGGCCACGGGTACCTCCCCGTATGCTTACGGGAAGGTGCCCGTGCCATTGAAAAAGATAGAACATGTCCTATTTCAGGCCGTAATTACAGCACGGGCAGCCCATAGAAGTCTATGGGTCTCCCCTAATTACGGGTGACTACGTGTGTGCACCCGTAATTACGGGAGCGTTGCTAGGTGACCTCAGTAAATAGTCACTGTCCAGGGTGCTGAAAGAGTTAAACGATCGGCAGTAACTGTTTCAGCACCCTGGACAGTGGCTACCGATCAGAATATAGGTAAAGCGGCAAAAAAAAAAGGACGTTCATACTTACCCAGAACGCCCTGCTTCTTCCTCCAGTCCGGCCTCCTGGGATGACGTTACAGCCCATGTGTCCGCTGCAGCCAATCACTGGCTGCAGCGGTCACATGGACTGCCGCGTCATCCAGGGAGGTCGGACTGGATGTCAAGAGAGGGACGCGTCACCAAGACAACGGCCGGGTAAGTATGAATTTCTTTTACTTTTATTACGGAAAGGGCTGTCCCTTCTCTCTGTCCTGCACTGATAGAGAGAAGGGCTGCCGATTAGTGCAGTGCAATTTTGCAGCCAAAAACGTGCCCTGTAAATACGGGTGGAATACGGGTGATACCGGACCCGTATTTACGGGCACGGGTCCGTAAATACTGGTGCAATACGGGTCGAATACGTGTGACCACGGACCCGTATTTACGCCAGTATTTACAGGTGGACAAAAATACGGTCGTGTGCATGAGGCCTAAGGCCTCATGCACACGACCGTATTTTTTCCCACCCGTAAATACTGGCGTAAATACGGGTCCGGTGTCACACGTATTCCACCCGTTTTGCACCAGTATTTACGAACCCGTGCCCGTAAATATGGGTCCGGTGTCACCCGTATTCCACCCGTATTTACGGGCACGTTTTTGGCGGCAAAATAGCACTGCACTAATCGGCAGCCCCTTCTCTCTATCAGTGCAGGATAGAGAGAAGGGACAGCCCTTTCTGTAATAAAAGTTAAAGAAATTCATACTTACCCGGCCGTTGTCTTGGTGACGCGTCCCTCTCTTCACATCCAGCCCGACATCCCTGGATGACGCGGCAGTCCATGTGACCGCTGCAGCCTGTGATTGACCTGTGATTGGCTGCAGCGGTCACATGGCCTGAAACGTCATCCAGGACGTCGGGCCGGATGTCGAGAGGGACGCGTCACCAAGGCAACGGGCGGGAGACCGGACTGGAGGAAGCAGGAAGTTGTCGGTAAGTATGAAAGTCTTTTATTTTTATTTTTTACAGGTTTATACTGATCGGTAGTCACTGTCCAGGGTGCTGAAAGAGTTACTGCCGATCAGTTAACTCTTTCAGCTCCCTGGACAGTGACTATTTACTGACGTCGCTTAGCAACGCTGCCGTAATGACGGGTGCACACATGTAGCCACCCGTTATTACAAGAGCTCCATAGACTTCTATGGACTGTCCGTGCCGTTATTACGGCCTGAAATAGGACATGTTCTATCTTTTTCAACGGCACGGGCACCTTCCCGTGAGAAAACGGGAAGGCACCCGTCGCCAATAGAAGTCTATGAGCCCGTTATTACGGGTCGTGATTACGACCCGTAATAACGGGCGTTTTTACGGTCGTGTGCATGAGGCCTTCGACTGGCGTTTTATACAGGCATTAATAAATCTGCCCTAACGGGATTTATTTGTCAAAACTGCGTATAGCAACCAATCAGAGATCAGCTTTTACTTTAACCCCTTCCCCCTGCATGCATTCTGGGCCTTAAAGAGGCTCTGTGGCCTACATTGTACGTGCTGTAATGTAGCAATGTTTTTTATTTAGAAAAAAAGATCATTTTTGACGGAGTTATGACCTATATTAGCTTTATGCTAATGAGTTTCTTAATGAACAACTGGGCGTGTTTTACTTTTTGGCCAAGTGGGCGTTGTACAGAGGAGTGTATGACGCTGACCAATCAGTGACCAATCAACGTCATACACTTCTCCCCATTCATTTACACAGCACATAGGGATATAGCTACATCACTATGTGTATCCACATAAACACACTATAACGTTACTGCAGTGTCCTTACAGTGAATATACATTACCTCCAGCCGGGACGTGATGTTTATTCAGAATTCTGGCACTTCGCAAACACAATCTCGACACTACAGCACAGCAAGCATAATCTCGTTTAAAAAGACAGTTTACAGTAGACAGTTTTGCTATGCTGTAGTGTCGGGATTGTGTTAGCGAAGTGTCAGGATGAACAAGGGGTCTAGTTTCCAAAATGGGGTCACTTTTGGGGGGTTTCCACGGTTTTGGCACCACAAGACCTCTTCAAACCGGACATGGTGCCTAATAAAAAGGAGGCCTCAAAAGCCACTAGGTGCTCCTTTGCTTCGGAGGCCGGTGCTTCAGTCCATTACCGTACCAGGGCCACATGTGGGATATTTCTCAAAACTGCAGTATCTGGGCAATAAGTATTGAGTTGCGTTTCTCTGGTAAAACCTTTTGTGTTATAGAAAAAAAATGGTATAAAAAGGATTTTCTGACAAAAAAAAATAAATGTAAATTTCACCTCTACATTGCTCTAAATTCCAGTGAAACACCTATGGGGCCCTCAAAGCAACGTCAGAACTGAACTGGAACCGAAAAAATAAATAAATTAGGCAATACTTCGCTTCTTACATTATACTGATAATGAGCCGTGCCCACCCTGAGATGACCCCAGTTTTGACCGCTTGTATAAACAGAGACCCCTATTAGACCGTTTCAGTGCCCGGTTTTCCCAAGCATTCACCCCCGAGAATTGTATTTCTATTGATGAGTCCTTGGTACATTTTAAAGGGAGGCTTCAATTCCGCCAGTACCTGCCTTTCCTTCTGAGCCCTCCCATGGGCCCAAACGGCAGTTTATCATCACAAATGGGGTATTGCCACACTCAGGACAAATTGGGCAACAAAATGGGGTATTTTGTTCCCTGTGAAAAGAAGAAATTTTGATAAAAAAATTACATCTTATTGGAAAAAATGTCATTTATTTCATTTCACAGCCCAATTCAAATATGTGCTGTGAAAAAACTGTGTGGTCAAAATGGTAACAACAACCATAAATGAATTCCTTGAGGGGTGTAGTTTCCAAAATGGGGTCACTTCTGGTGGGTTTCCATTGCTTTGATACCTCTGGGGCTCTGCAAATGCTACATGGCACCCGAAAACCAATCCAGCAAAATCTGGACTCCAAAGAACAAATAGCGCTCCTTTCCTTCTGAGCCCTCCCGTGGACCCAAACGGCAGTTTATCACCACAAATGGGGTATTGCTGCACTCAGGACAAATTGGGCAACAAAATGGAGTATTTTATTTCTTGTGAAAATAAGAAATTTTGAGCTAAAACTACATATTATTGGAAAAAATTATTATTTTTTTAATTCCCAGCCCCATTCAAATAAGTTCTGTGAAGAAACTATGGGGTCTAAATGGTCACATTACCCATAAATTAATTCCTTGAGGGGTGTACTTTCCAAAATGGGGTCACTTCTGGTGGGTTTTCATTGCTTTGATACCTCTGGGGCTCTGCAAATGCGACATGGCACCCAAAAACCAATCCAGCAAAATCTGCACTCCAAAGAACACACAGCGCACCTTCCCTTCTGAGGCTTCCCATGGGCCCAAACGGCAGTTTATCTCCGCAAATTGGGTATTGCTGAATTCAGGAGGAATTGGGCAACAAAATGGGGTATTTTGTTCCCTGTGAAAATAAGACATTCTGATGAAAAATGACATTTTATTGGAAAAAATTTTTTAAATTTCACAGCCCAATTCAAATACGTGCCGTGTAAAAACTGTGGGGTCAAAATGGTAACAACAACCATAAATTAATTCCTTGACGGGTGTAGTTTCCGAAATGGGGTCACTTTTGGGGGATTCCTACTGTTTTGGCACCTCAACACCTCTTCAAACCTGGCATGCTGCCTAAAATATATTCTAATAAAAAAAGAGGCCTCAAAATGCACTAGGTGCTTCTTTGCTTCTGGGGCTTGTGTTTTAGTCCACGAGCGCAGTAGAGCCACATGTGGGACATTTCTAAAAACTGCAGAATCTTGACAATACATATTTAGTAGTGTTTCTCTGGTAAAATCTTCTGTGTTACAGAAAAAAAATTAATACAATTGAAATTCAGCAAGAAAAATTAAATTTGCAAATTTCACCTCCACTTTGCTTTAATTCCTGTGAAATGCCTAAAGGGTTAAATAAACTTTCTAAATGCTGTTTTGAATACTTTGAGGGGTCTAGTTTTCAAAATTGGGGGTTTTATGGGGGTTTCTAATACACAGGCCCCTCAAAGCCACTTTGGAACCGAACAGGTACCTTAAAAAAAAAGGCTTTTGAAATTTTCTTAAAAATATGAGAAATTGCTGTTTATGTTCTAAGCCTTGTAACGTCCAAGAAAAATAAAAGAATGTTCAAAAAACTATGCCAATCTAAAGTAGACATATGGGAAATGTGAACTAGTAACTATTTTGGGTGGTATAACCATCTGTTTTACAAGCAGATGCATTTAAATTCTGAAAAATGCTATCTTTTATAAATTTTCTCAAAATGTTGCCATTTTTCACCAATAAACACTGAATATATCGTCCAAATTTTACCACTAACATGAAGCCCAATGTCTCACGAGAAAACAATCTCAGAATCACTTGGATAGGTTTAAGCATTCCGACGTTATTACCACATAAAGTGAAATATGTCAGATTTGAAAAATGGGCTCTGAGCCTTAAGGCCCAAACTAGGCTGCGTCCTTAAGGGGTTAAGGAGGGTGTCATGTTTTTTTTTTTATTATTATTATATTGCTTTAAATATAATGTAAACAAAAATTGTATTTATTTGTGTTGTCACTTTCTACTTTTTAATGTATTCATACTTTTACTTCTCTATGGGGGCTGCCATTTTTTTTTCATCTCTGTATGTGTCGGATGGAATACGGCAGCTACAGGGCATAGGGCACAATGAACGGCAGCCGTTCATTGTTTCTGCTATCTGGCTCTGTACTGCGTAGACGCAGGTCAGAGTCACACAGCAGAGAAGCCGGTTTGTAGGGAGATAGCAGGCGCCATTATGAAGACCAGCTGCACTGCAGGTAAGGTGTGTGTCTCTGTCTGTCCCTCTCTCACAGACCCCCGACGGGCCCCCCCACCTAGCGGGCCCCCCACCCGACGGGCCGCCCCCCCCTCCTGTCGCTAGATGTAACAGGGGTGAGTGTGTGTGTCTGTATCTGTGTAGTAGAGCTGAGTGTGTGTGTATGTATGTATGTATGTAGCAGTGCTGAGTGTGAGATGTATTCTCAGTGTGGACGGTGTGTGGAGCTAAGCTTGTCAGTTGTAGTACAGCTGAGTGTGTGTGTCTGTGTAGTAGAGCTGAGTGTGTGTGTGTGTGTGTCTGTGTAGTAGAGCTGAGTGTGTGTGTGTGTGTGTGTATGTATGTATGTAGCTAGCAGTGCTGAGTGTGAGATATATTCTCAGTGTGGACGGTGTGCGGAGCCAAGCTTGTCAGATGTAGTAGAGCTGAGTGTGTGTGTCTGTGTAGTAGAGCTGAGTGTGTGTGTGTCTGTGTAGTAGAGCTGAGTGTGTGCGTATGTATGTATGTATGTAGCAGTGCTGAGTGTGAGATGTGTTCTCAGTGTGGACGGTGTGCGGAGCTAAGCTTGTCAGATGTAGTAGAGCTGAGTGTGTGTGCGTCTGTGTAGTAGAGCCGAGTGTGTGTGTATGTACGTAGCAGTGCTGAGTGTGAGATGTATTGTCAGTGTGGACGGTGTGTGGAATGTGATCGGGTGAGGAGGTGAGGTATCCGTCAGCAGGAGGTCGGGGAGGAGACTGTCAGTAGCAGATGGTTATTCCTATCACAGAGTGGTGTGACAGTCTCCTCTACTGCGGAGGAGACTGTCAGCAAGATTGTATGGGGACGATGGAGGAGACTGTCAGCAAGATTGTATGGGGACGCTGGAGGAGACTGTCAGCAGTATTGGGTGGTGATGCTGGAGGAGACTGTCAGCAAGATTGTATGGTGATGCATCCCCACTCAATCTTGCTGACAGTCTCCTCCATCATCACCACCCAATCTTGCCGACAGTCTCCTCCAGCATCACCATACAATCCTGCTGACAGGCTCCCCCAACATCACCATACAATCCTGCTGACAGTCTCCTCCAGCATCACCACCCAATACTGCTGACAGTCTCCTCCAGCGTCACCATACAATCCTGCTGACAGTGATGCTGGAGGAGACTGTCAGCAGGATTGTATGGTGACACTGGAGGAGACTGTCAGCAGGATGGAGGGATAAAGACATTTAGCAGGAGAGGCATGTGAAATGCGCAAAAAAAAAGGGGTTAAATACACGCCGTGTGAACCTGTCAACTGAAAAGTCATTCACTTTACTTCCATTATTCTAAGGGTATGTTCACACGCAGTGTGTTCAGCTGTTTTTCGGGCAGTAGACTTCCCAAAAAATGGCTGAAAAATCGGAAGCAGAACGCCTCCAAACATCTGCCCAATGGGAAATACGGCGTTCTGTTCCGACGGGGCGTTTTTTTACGCGGCCATTTTCCAAAAACGGCACGTAAAAAGACGCCTGCCAAAAAGAAGTGCATGTCATTTCTTGGGACGTTTTTGGAGCAGTTTTTCATTGACTCTATAGAAAAACAGCTCCAAAAACATCCGTAAAAAACACAGCCAAAAACGCGAGTTTGATTAAAAAATGGCTGAAAATCAGGAGCTGTTTTCCCTTTGTTTAGTAAGTGTGTGAACATACCCTTAGCCTTTTGGTGTGTCCTATAGCTTCTGCAAGCTGCATTTCAACAATCACGCCCAAAATGGCTGCCGGACACTGCTTAGCAACTTGAAGACACCTTTTCCTGGCTTGTAGGAGGGGGGTGAGATTCCCTCCCACATTTACGGCAGCTGTGAGTCAGGTTGCTTTGCCTTATTCGCCTTGCTGTAATTCTCGGTGGCCAACATAGGAAAACATTTCAAATTATTATTTAATTTTTAATACTTTCCACCATGTGGAAGAAAAATAAAATTCAGCAAAAAACATAAAAAAAATATAATAGAAATAAGTAACATACGTAAAAAAAAAAGTTTAATTCGCGACACATTCCCTTTAAATTCAAGAAGTTCATCACGTGCGAAAGCGAATGATTCCCCCTTTGCCAGGCACGTTGAGAGAAGTTGTGGTGGCAATCCTTTGTGGTTTCTGCGAACTGTCACACAGGCCCCTGTTTTGTCAGTGTGAAGGCTTTTGAAAGGTGGCATGCTAGAATAAAAATTGTCAGTGTACACTCTGTAGCCTTTTTGAAAGAACGGCTGTATAAGGTCATAGACTATTTTTCCACTGGCACCAACGTTTGGTGGGCATCCTGGGGGATTTATGTCTCTGCCCTCATATATATTGAAGCCGCATGTGTAACTGGTCTTACTCTCACATATTTTATATAGCTTCACGCCATATCTCGCTCTCTTTGAAGGTATGTACTGCCTAAATCACAATCGCCCCTTAAAATTTACAAGGGATTCATCCACACTCAAGTTCACGTCAGGAGTGTAGGATTTTAGAAATTAATCTTTTAGCAAAGTAACCAAGGGCCACAGCTTGTGAAGGTGATCGTGCCCAGGATCACTTCTTGGCAGGCTTTCTAAATTGTTACTAAAATGCAGGAAACGGATTATACTCATACTTGTTCCGGGACATTATTGACGAAAAAACTGGGGTTACATGAATAGGACTTGCTGCCCAGTAAGAACGGGTGGACGTTTTTTTTACAATGCCCATATTCAGAATGAGTCCTAAATTTTTTTTTATCTCGCGGACATTGGTAGGAACCCAGACCCTTGCATAACCACATGCAGGCTTTTCCGCCAAAAACTGCCTCGCATAAAGGTTCGTCTGGTCCACAATTAATTGTAAAAGCTCATCCGTAAAAAAAATGGTGTGGGGCAAAATTCGTGGTGTCCCTTTTTATGTCTGGACTTGACATAAATTGGGGCACCTGAGGGATAAAGTTTGCTGCAGGATCCCAAAAAATTGGCAGTACTATAGGATTGCTAGTTCCCGCATGTGCGCCTGTGGCTCTGGCAACAGCGGCATCTTCCATAGAGGGAGTTGTTACTGAAGCATCCGAAGCAGTACTGGTAGTGTCATAACATATTTCCGCTTCTGAAGCGGTTCCTGTGTCACTGCCTGAATCAGGGCACAAAATAGCATAAGCTTGCTCTGCGCTGTAAAGTTTGCGCGCCATTCTAATACGTATCCTCTAATAACAGTTTTTTTAACAAAATTTTTTTATTACTTTTCTATTATTATTATTATTTTTAATTTTTTTTTAATGAAATTTACTAGAAAAATGGAAATAAATACTAACTAAAAAAACAGGGGGGGTGTTTATTACAATGTAATGTAATGTATTTTTTGTGTTTTTCAGGATGGATTCACACGAGCGTATGGCTTTTGATCACACATAAAAACGCGGCGTTTTGCCTGCGCAAAAGGCACTTGACAGCTCCGTGTGGCAGCATCATATGATGCGTGGCTGCGTGGTTTTCGCGCAGCCGCCATCATTGTGACACTCCATTTGGATGTTTGTAAATAGTTTTCTGTTTTCATTCTGTTTTCATTCATCCTTTTGACAGCTGTTGCGCGAATCACGCTGTTCGCACGGAAGTGCTTCCGTGTGACATGCGTGGTTTTCACGCACCCATTGACTTCAATGGGTGCGTGATGCGCGAAAAATGCTCAAAGAACGGACATGTCGTGACTTTTACGCAGCGGACCAACGCTGCGTAAAAATCACGCACATATCTGCACGGCCCCATAGACTAATATAGGTCCGTGCGACGCGCGTGAAAATCACGCGCGTTGCACGGACATATATCCTGTTCGTCTGATTAAGCCCTCACTGTAACTGTTTGTATCTATTCTCTCCATAGGCCTCTGTCTCTCCTCTCAAAAAACCACAACTGAGAGAAGAGGCGGAGAGCAGAGGAGAGAGCCCGCTGTTTACATTCAGCGGGTGGTGATCGCTGTGATGGGATGTTCACAGCGATCACCTCCTCCTATCAGAGGGTCCCCTAACGTTGTCTCCAAGCCCCAAGCTGTCACCTAACAGCTGAGGTTTGGAGACATCCGCTCTGCTTGCAGCGCAATCTCGTTCTAAAGCGCCACCGTGAAAAGGCGGCGCTCTAGAATAAAGCCCACTAATGACCTCCGTGAATAGGCGGTCATTAAGGGGTTAAACTACTTTGTGATTAGTTGATATAAATAACAAGGCTTTTTCTGTTATGCCGTGTTCACATGAAGGATCCTTCCTGATTTGGCTGAGATTCTGCGTCACAAATCCGAGGCTGACCTTTGGATTTTTGATTTAACAGTTTTGCGTGCGGATTAGCCCCACTCGGTTTTCAATTCTGTTTGCTGAAAATTCTGCCACGGTTATCCAATAAAAACAATGGGAGGCTTTTTAGTAAAGGAATTCACGCGAATTCCGATGCTGAGAATGCATGGAAATAAGCCTGTATTTTCTGCCGGGTCAACAAGGCCTTAGACAGTTTTGATAAATAAGGCCCAATAACAAATATTCATGTCTGTAAAATCTGTCCATGATTGTTACTGATTGATAGAAAGTGTCACATCTATCAGAAAATGTTGTTGAGTCAATGAGCACCAAAGAGAGAATCCCTGTATTATGCTCTGTCCCCTTAGGTCCCCACTAGACATAACACTTTTGACCGGAGTGTTTCTTTAAGGCTAATGAAGTATAGCTAGGAAATGAGATGCACAACATGAGATCAGTCAGCTACTATTTACTTTAACGGGGGGGGGGGGGGGGGGGGGGGGGAATAACCACTGATCACAATAGATGGACTTTGTTCATAACAGGGGAGGAGAATATAGGTTGTGTACTGAGACAGGTATTGTTTTTGTTCATTATTTTGGCATTCTGAACTGTCAGATTTGATGGAAATAGCGCTGCATGCTTGCATACTCTTCTGTCCAAGTGACAGACACTGCAAGGGAAAGTCAGACTCCAATATAAGTCAATAATATCAGATACTGGTGGTATCCATTGTATGATGGCTCCAGCCCTGCATCATGGTTTCCACTATAAACGGTAAAATACGATCCAGATGTTAACAGAGCCTAAGACAACCTAAGACAATACCCTGTTACTCGGGGAAACCACTAGAGATATGCTATAGAGAGAATCTCTCCTTCTGGATGACTTGACTCGTCTGTGGCCCGTTGCAGGAGAAATGAACAATGACTGGCTGCTGTCCAAACTGAACAACCCTTGTAAGTGCTTAATATACACTACCGTTCAAAAGTTTGGGGTCACCCAGACAATTTTGTGTTTTCCATGAAAACTCACACTTATATTTATCAAAGGAGTTGCAAAATGACTAGAAAATAGTCAAGACATTGACAAGGTTAGAAATAATGATTTTTATTTGAAATAATAATTTTCTCCTTCAAACTTTGCTTTCGTCAAAGAATGCTCCATTTGCAGCAATTACAGCATTGCAGACCTTTGGCATTCCAGCTGTTAATTTGCTGAGGTAATCGGGAGAAATTTCACCCCATGCTTCCAGAAGGCCCTCCCACAAGTTGGATTGGCTTGATGGGCACTTCTTGCGTACCATACGGTCAAGCTGCTCCCACAACAGCTCTATGGGGTTGAGATCTGGTGACTGCGCTGGCCACTCCATTACAGATAGAATACCAGCTGCCTGCTTCTCCCCTAAATAGTTCTTGCATAATTTGGAGGTGTGCTTTGGGTCATTGTCCTGTTGTAGGATGAAATTGGCTCCAATCAAGCACTGTCCACAGGGTATGGCATGGAGTTGCAAAATGGAGTGATAGCCTTCCTTATTCAAAATCCCTTTTACCTTGTACAAATCTCCCACTTTACCAGCACCAAAGCAACCCCAGACCATCACATTACCTCCACCATGCTTGACAGATGACGTCAGGCACTCTTCCAGCATCTTTTCAGTTGTTCTGCGTCTCACAAATGTTCTGCTGTGTGATCCAAACACCTTAAACTTCAATTCGTCTGTCCATAACACTTTTTTCCAATCTTCCTCTGTCCAATGTCTGTGTGCTTTTGCCCATATTAATCTTTTCCTTTTATTAGCCAGTCTCAGATATGGCTTTTTCTTTGCCACTCTGCCCTGAAGGCCAGCATCCCGGAGTCGCCTCTTCACTGTAGACGTTGACACTGGCGTTTTGCGGGTACTATTTAATGAAGCTGCCAGTTGAGGACCTGTGAGGCGTCTATTTCTAAAATTAGAGACTCTAATGTACTTGTCTTGTTGTTCAGTTGTGCAGCGGGGCCTCCCCCTTCTCTTTCTGCTCTGGTTAGAGCCTGTTTGTGCTGTCCTCTGAAGGGAGTAGTACACACCGTTGTAGGAAATCTTCAGTTTCTTGGCAATTTCTCGCATGGAATAGCCTTCATTTCTAAGAACAAGAATAAACTGTCGAGTTTCACATGAAAGCTCTCTTTTTCTAGCCATTTGGAGAGTTTAATCGAACCCACAAATGTCATGCTCCAGATTCTCAACTAGCTCAAAGGAAGGTCAGTTTTATAGCTCCTCTAAACAGCAAAACTGTTTACAGCGGTGCTAACATAATTTCACAAGGGTTTTCAAGTGTTTTCTAATCATCCATTAGCCTTCTAACACAGTTAGCAAACACAATGTACCATTAGAACACTGGAGTGATGGTTGCTGGAAATGGGCCTCTATACACCTATGTAGATATTGCATTCAAAACCAGACGTTTGCAGCTAGAATAGTCATTTAGCACAATAACAATGTATAGAGTGTATTTCTGATTAATTTAATGTTAACTTCATTGAAAAAAAACTGTGCTTTTCTTTCAAAAATAAGGAAATTTCTAAGTGACCCTAAACTTTTGAACGGTAGTGTACATAAAAGCAGATTAGGGAGTGGTAGTAAAACTCCACTATCTAGGTAGATACAGACAGCAAACAGATGGAACAGGTGACTTGCTGATTGTTCACCTCTACATGCCCTGCACATGCATTTTAGCGGCATCTGTAAATTCTATGCAACTCAAAACCTACCTGTTTTAGAAAGAATAGGGTGAGTTGGGGCAGCGCAACCAGAGCAGCTGTTTCCCACTCACAGCTAGTTCAAAATCCTAATAGTGTACTTAAGGGTATGTGCACACACACTAATTACGTCCGTAATTGACGGACGTATTTCGGCCGCAAGTAGTGGACCGAACTCAGTGCAGGGAGCCGGGCTCCTAGCATCATACATATGTACGATGCTAGGAGTCCCTGCCTCTCCGTGGAACTACTGTCCCGTACTGAAAACATGATTACAGTACGGGACAGTTGTCCTGCAGAGAGGCAGGGACTCCTAGCATCGTATATAAGTATGATGCTAGGAGCCCGGCTCCCTGCACTGAGTTCGGTCCGGGACTAGCAGCCGAAATACGTCCGTCAATTACTGACGTAATTAGTGTGTGTGCACATACCCTAAGTGTAACCAAACTTTTAAAAAACTTTTGACATATCATAGTAACATGTCAGAAGTTTTGATCGGTGGGAGTCCAAGCACTGAGACCCCCACCGATCGCTAGAACAAAGCAAAGCATCAGATGCTGAGCGCTGTGCCACTTTGTTTCTCATCTGCTTTCCTCGGAAAGCCGAGCGAGTGGTGTACGGGCTCAATAGCCGAGCGAGTGGTGTACGGGCTCAATAGAAAGTCTATGAGTCCGTACAACGCTCGCTTGGCTTTACAAAGACAGTCAATCAGAGAAACGAAGCGCCACAGAGCTCACCCAAACTCTTCTGCAGCTTTGTTTTAGCGATCGGTGAGGGTCTTAGTGCTCGGACCCCCACTGATTAAACCTTCTGAAATGTCACTATAACATGTCAAAAGTTACGTCATCGTGGAAGGTTACTTCCCGCACGAGGACGTATAGTTACTGAGTCGTTCCCTGTCGGTGACAGGGTGCACCGGGAATCGGGAGGTCAGCTGTCGGAGAATACGGCAAGCTGTCCTTTGCCGCTGACTTCGGCAATGAACCCCTTAAATGCACCGATCGATTGCGATCACCGCGTTTTAGGGTTTTGTAGCACATCGGCAGCCCCTACGATGAAATCGTGGGTTTGCCAATGGTTGGCATGGCAACCAGAGGCCAAACAATGGCCTCCGGGTCTGCCATGTTCGGAAGCCTATGAGGACCAGCCTCCAGAAGTCACTGAGTCGTTCCTGATGCACACTGTCGGTGACAGTGTGAACCGGTAACCAGGAGGTCAGCTGTCCCCGACAGCTGACACTCCACTGTTGCCGATCAGCGGTTCATTGCCGCTGATTTCGGCAATTAACCCCTTAAATGCGCCAATCGATTACGATCGCCGCATTTAGGGGGTTTGTAGCACATCAGTAGCCCACATGCAATCGTGGGGGTTGCCGATGGTTGTTGTGGCAACCGGAGGTCAGACAACGGCGTCCGGGTCTGCCATGTACGGAAGCCTATGAGGACCAGCCTCTGACTGGTCCTCATAGGCTTACTGTCAGAGTGACGTCACATCACAATGACAGTTAGAATACATTACATCCGTAGGTAGTGTAATGTATTCTAAAAGTGATCAGTGTTGCAGGTCAAACTAAAAAAGTGTGACATGTAAAAAAAAGTTAATAAAAATGTTTTAGAAAAGTGTAAAAATAAAAGTTATAAGTTAAAAAAAGCAAACACTGCCTTTTTTCCTATAATAAGTTTTTTATTATAGGAAAAAAAGAAAACGTTAAAAAAAGTACACATATTTGGTATTACCGCGTTCATAACTACACAAACTATAAAACTATAATGTTATTTTTTTCCGCACGGTGAACACCGCAAAAAAACTAAAATAAAAAACAATGGCAGAATCGCTATTTTTTTGGTCACCACCCCTCACAAAATCTAGAATAAAAAGTGATCAAAAAGTCACATTTATTGTGCAAACGCTGCAAAACATAAAAAAACCTATATATATATGGTATCGCTGTAATCGTACCGACCCGCAGAATAAAGTAAAATGTAATTTATAGCGCACAGGTGAACACCGTAACAAATATAGAATTTAAAATGCCAAAATCGATGTTTTTTGGTCACCTTACCTCTAAAAATAAATGCAATAAAAAGTGATCAAAAAGCTGTATGTCCCAAAAAATAGTACCAATAAAAACTACAGCTCGTCCCGCCAAAAATAAGCCCTCACACCGCTCAATCAACTAAAACATAAAAAAAAGTTCTGCCTCTCAGAATATGGTGATAGAAAACAATAACTTTTTTTAACAAATAGTTTTTTCTTTGTAAAAGTGGTAAAATATATTAAAAAAAAATATATAAATTTGGTATCACCGTAATCGTATTGAGCGGCGGAATGAAGTTGACTTGTCGTTTTTACTGCACGGTGAAAGCCGTAAAAACAAAACCCCAAAAAACAATGGAAAAATCAAAGTTTTTTCCAATTTCAGTCCACAAAGAATTTTATTTTCAGTTTCCCAGTACATTATATGGTACTTTATGGTGTCAATAGAAACTACAGATCCTTCTGCAAAAAAAAGCCCTCACACCACTCTATTGACGGAAAAATAGGCGGGAAATGAAAAACAAAAATGAAAAAGCAAAAATAGGATCAGTCCTGAAAGCGTTAATTAATTTCCAATGAAAAAAACATTTATGACTACATGTTGGGTATTGCCATAATCTGGAGAAATTGCTTTACATATATTGTGGTGATTTGTCTCCTTTATCCCTTGTGAAAATGAAAAAATGCAACATTTCAGTGGTCAAAAATGTTGATATTAATTTTTATGGCCTAATTCCACTAAATTCTGCAAAACACCTGTGGGGTCAAAATGCTAACTATACCCCTATAAAAATTCCAAAATTGGGTCACTTTGGGGGGGGGGGGTTCCACTGTTTTGGTCCCTCCAGTGAGTTGCAGACACGACACGGCACTGAAACCCATTCCAGCAAAATCTGCGCTCCAATTGACACTCCTTCCCTTCTGTGCCCTGCCGTGGGTCCAAACAGAAGTTGCCGTAATCGGGAGAAGATGCTTTACAAATTTTGGGGTGATTTTTATTCTTTATCCCTTGTAAAAATTACGTCTCAGTTTTTTCAGAAAAAAAAGTAGATTTTCATTTTGGCAAAAAACCTGTGGGGTCAAAATGCTAACTATACCCCTAAATAAATTCCTTGAGGGGTGTAGTTTCCAAAATGGGGTCACTTTTGCGGGGTTTCTACTGTTCTGGCACCACCAGACCTCTTCAAACCTGACATGGTGCCTAAAATAAATTCTAAAAAAAATCCACTAGGTGTTCCTTTTCTTCTGAAGCCTGTGTTTCAGTTCATTAGCATACTAGGGCCACATGTGGGATATTTCTAAAAACTGCAGAATCTGGGCAATAAATATTGAGTTGCGTTACAAATGATGCAAACATAAAGTAGACAAATGGACAAAATGCTAATGTTTGCTAATATTCTCTACATTTTGGTGTTTTTCACAAATAAATATTGAATTTATCTACCACATTTTTTCACTAACATAAAGTACAAAATGTCACAAGAAAACAATCTATGAATCACTTGAATAGGTAAAAGCATTCCCAAGTTATTACTACAAAAAAGAACACGTCAGATTTTAAGAAATCGTCTGTGTCCTAAAGGGGTTAAGGAGAAGAACTTGGACCTGCGCAGGTAAGAGATTTTTCATCTAAAATATTTCCAAAAATTGGTGGATTTTTAAGAGCTCGACCCAAGAAGTAGATCTTATTTTGTATAACCCAACTCACAGAAAGCCAACCAGCCAGGCAACCATTGTGCCTAGATATTTGCTGATAGCATCTACATTTTGGGGATATTGCTATTTATGGAAGTTCTTATTGTCTGGCTGCTAGAAAAAAATCAAACTGGCATCTGCAGTGGTCAAACGGACTATTAAACTGTAAAGTAATTTGTACACCGCTGTTATATTGCAGCTATTGACTATATCTTTTATTTTACAATATTTGTCCTATTTCATCACTAGTTTTCAGTTAAAGAAGAGTGAAAATCCATAGTTAACCTTTAACCAAGCCTGTAGACACAATCTAAAGATAGACTGGACATTGGCCTTTATATTTGCCTTACATATTCCAGAGTTCACTAATGCTATAAGATTTGTTGTTGTTTTTTTACACGTTATAATTACATTTCATGTTAGCACTTCCTTGGTATTGAGTATTTCAGGCATACGTACTTTACAAGGCATGTTTATAACAGTCTTCAACAGTTTCTCCACTTCATTGAGTCTTGCTTCTATTTCATGAGAATCTTTAATAGTGATGAGCCCTAAAAAACAGTAATCATACTATGATTAGGATATGAGTACCATATTACCAAAACTAAAACGCAAAATAAAAATGTGTTATTTATGCATTATGAAATCATAATTATCAAGTCAAGTATTCCCATTTATACACACAAATATTTCTGCCAGAATGAAAAATATTTAAAATGGAAGAGATTTTATGCGAGAACTATGTAAAAACGATTTTTTGTTTTCTTTCATGTACACTAAAAAGACATTTATATAACCTTTGTCAATTTTTATTGGGAATGCTTTACAGGCATAAACTCTACAACATACCAAAAAACAAAAACATTCAGTCCAAGTTTTTTGGGAATGAAAGTACTGGATTTTAAAGATAGACCAAATAAATTCTCAGATTATGTGTAAAACATGGAGTCTTGGACCAATATCGATTTTGGAGTTTTTTTTTTTGCCCTCATATTCCCTATGCTATAATCATTAATAAAGGAATCACAATGAAAACCGCTAGTTAGGCATTTTAAATACATCTTCTCATATCAACTAGTTTGAGATCATTTCAGTAGAACATAAATGAAAATTAATATTTATCCAAAATGAGCACCCCAGGCTCTTACTGTGTACTGACTTCACCCTTCAAGGATTTTACAAAGACCCGGGTTGAAATCATTACTAATAGTGTCTGTCAGTATTGTTTCATGTCTTTTAGTCCCATAAATTCAAGGAAATAATGATATTCCCTCACTATAGGGATTGATTTCAGCAAGATATCCTCCACAAAATATTCAAAAAAGAATCACTGGCGTAGGACTGGAGTTTAGTTAAAATAGAACTTTTACTGTAGAATTATTATTTTTTTTAAATTGTGTACAAACACATATGCAAAGACATAACAGTTCTGCATTCACTGCAATGTAAGTAAATGGAGAGATAATAATATGGTAAAAATGGACCCCAGACACATCTCTTTTAGTGATTTCAAACAACATTTTATATAAGCTGGATATTTAACAGCCAACAATTGTACCAAATTGGCACTTGTTCATATGCTCTAGTTTGGTGGACTCGGCGGGTCCATGCATTTTTAATAATTGGCCATTCATTTGAGTGGCTGGCATGTAACACTACATTTTCTCTGCAGTGGCTCCTGCCGGGGAAATGTATAGCCAGATGCACAGCTTACCGTCCGGCTGGCTTCCATGAGACAATCCCTTTAAAGAGGCTCTGTCACCAGATTTTCAAACCCCTATCTCGTATTGCAGCAGATCGGCGCTGCAATGTAGATAACAGTAAAGTTTTTTGTTTTTTTTAAAAACGAGCATTTTTAGCCAAGTTATGACCATTTTTATATTTATGCAAATGAGCCTTTCTTAAGTTCAACTGGGCGTGTTTAAAGTTATGCACAAGTGGGCGTGTATTATGTGTGTACATCTGGGCGTTTTTACTTGTTTTACTAGCTGGACGTTGTGAATAGAAGTGTATGATGCTGACGAATCAGCATCATCCACTTCTCTTCGTTACCACCCAGCTTCTGGCAGTGCACAGACACACAGCGTGTTCTCGAGAGATCACGCTGTGACGTCACTTCCTGCCCCAGGTCCTGCATCGTGTCGGACGAGTGAGGACACATCGGCACCAGGCGACAGAGGCTACAGTTGATTCTGCAACAGCATCGGCGTTTGCATGTAAGTCGATGAAGCCTTTGTCGCCTGGTGCCGATGTGTCCTCGCTCGTCCGACACGATGCAGGACCTGGGGCAGGAAGTGACGTCACAGCGTGATCTCTCGAGAACACGCTGTGTGTCTGTGCACTGCCAGAAGCTGGGTGGTAACGAAGAGAAGTGGATGATGCTGATTCGTCAGCATCATACACTTCCATTCACAACGCCCAGCTAGTAAAACAAGTAAACACGCCCAGATGTACGCACATAATACACGCCCACTTGTACTTAACTTTAAACACGCCCAGTTGTACATAAGAATGGCTCATTTGCATAAATATAAAAATGGTCATAACTGTATGAGACTTTTTTTTTTGCGGTACGGGTTGTACTTTATGAAGGTGCCATTTTTTGGTCCATTTACATTATTGTTTCGTTTATACAAATTTTTATTTAGGCAAAAATGCTGAAAAAAAACAGTTTTTCTTTCTCTTTTTGACAGCATAAACCGATCATCATAAATGACAGTATAAATTTGTTGTGCAGGTTATTACAATCGCAGAAATACCAAATATGTGTATATTATTTTATGTATTGGGACTTCTATTTTAATAATGTTTATTTATGGTAAAAAAAATTGCATTTGTTATTTTTTTTTTACAGATTTGTTTCAATTTAGCATTACTTTTTTAAATTAATTAAACTTTTTTTTTTTTTTAAACTTTAATGTACTGGCATATATCTACATGCCAGTACATTAGCCTTTGTAATGATTGTACACAGGCAGTTGTTAGGGTATATGTAACGGCAGGGGGTAGGGAGACGGACAAGTGAGCCCTAATCTACCCGCCACTCTGTCCCTGCCTACTTGCAACGACCCGCCCTAGGCGACGGGGTACAACTGGGCGGCGGTCCCTGCGCTCAGTAAGTGCACGACAAACACGACAAACATACAAGGAACACAAGCAAGGAAAAGGGGCCGTTGCCCACGGCAACACCGTGAGCAACCAGAGTGGTGAACGAGCCGAGTCAAGCCAGGAGTGTGCGAGGTACAAAACGAAAAGCAGAAGAGTAGTCGGTAAGCCAGGGTCGGTATGGAGCAGGATCAAAAATAGCAGGAGCTGTAGCTGGGCCAGGAACCACAAGGAAGGAAACCAAAGCAATAACAAGCACCGAGGGACAGGAAGTGCAGGCTTAAATAGACCGAGGGCGGGAGCTAGCTGAGTCTGGCCAGGTTACGATAGGCTCTCCCACTCCTAAGCCTGCCAGCCTGAATGGTGGAAGCAGGAGTCAGTCTCAGGGAAGTATTCTCAGGTGCTGACTGATTAGTTCTGGGAGTTAACCCCGCAGTGCCTGGCAGATCCTTTACAGTATATCTAAGCATGCCCTAACAACAGGAAATATGGTCAGACAGCCCTGAGGTCCTTCAAAGGACATATAAGGCATAGCCCTTGATCTTGCCACAGGAATTTCACGGCATTTAAGGGGATAACAGCGGAGATCATAGGTTGCAGCTGTGTATTACAGCCATTGCCCTGCTCCTGATCTCGTGGGCACACTTGCTTTGCCCGCGCGATCAGCGTGATGTGATGCGGCAGGCTCTGAAGACAGAGAACATGGCAGGCGCTTTGCAGTGCTCCCGCCATGTTCTCTGTCTTCAGGACCGGTGGCACCGCTCATTAGTGCAGTGCCAACTGCATCATATCATGCTAGTGACTAAATTCATGTATTACAATACTAAGCTGTGCGGCTGCACAGCTTAGTATCGAAATACATGAATTCACGGTATTAAAGCATTTGAGGGTGCACAGCATAAAAATAGTACAGATATTTCGATGCATCGTGCAACGCTACTCCACTCCTGGCATTAGCTGTGTTATCACTAAGAACATTTATCACCTATCCACAGGGTAGTGTCTGGTGCGCAGAACAGATTATACAAGCCTGTTCACACAAGTGACCCCCATTCCCTGTGTTAAACAAGACTGAACTAAACATTTCCACAGCATATAAAACATTATTTTGGGCAATCGCAAATCAGCCGTGCTAAAAGCAAGTTTTTCCCCCAGTCATTTTCTCATTATACAACTATTTATACATTGATTTCTTGTGAAACATCCCACTCTCCTTTTGTGTAAGAGTAGATGAGTACATGTAAATTATTCAGTAGCTTGGAAGTAACTTATAAAGCAGGTTTAATTATCATACGTTTGGCAATAGCCAAGACCTGCGGCTTTATTCAATCATGCATGGGCCTGCTGAAAGGAATACAAAAACAACTTCACTGACACTATAGTATATCTGCATTTTCATTGACAGAAAGTATATCATGCTACAAAAAAATGTCATTACATAAAAATGTTTTGGTTATATGATGGGATTTGAGAAAAGAAATAACATGATACAATGCAAATATTGCATAATCCATGAGGGGTATAGATATGAACAGACATGAATAGGAATTTGTATACACGAAGGCCTTATACACAAGACTCTATTGGTGTGCATCCGTCTGTCACATGGACTCACCGATCCATAACAATTCCCCGGTATTGGTGAATCCACTAATCCGGACTGTAAAATTACTTGTGCAGAGTTTTTGCGGTCCGGATTTGCGACCCCCACACCATTTTGTGTAAATCACGGTCGTGTGCATGGGGCCATAGAAAAAAATGGGTCCGCAATTTATCTGCAAAAATGTGGATAAATTGCGGCCAAAAAACTGAAGTCAGAAAGAGAAGATCCAGAACGTTATGGCATATAGAAAACAATGTCAGAATCAACTTAATTTCCTATGATGCACCTTTACTATTAGGGCTTGTCCACACGTAGCGGAATTGCTGCGTATTTTCCATCCGGAATTGCATACGGAAAAAATGCAGAATACAGTAGCAGCAAAGTGGGTGAGATTTAACAAATCTCATCCACACGCTGCGTAAAATTTCCGACCAGAAATTGACCTGCGGTGCGTATTTTTCATACCGCAGCATGTCGATTCCTGTTGCGGAAAGTGGACTGAATTGCTGCGTTTTTCAGAGGAGATATCACCATCTCCCAGCATTGAGAAAAACGCCGCAAATTCCGCACCATTTTCTGCAGTAAAAACCGCAGGAAATTGTGCCGTTTTTCCGCAGAGGAAATCCAGCTAGTTTCTGCGGAATTGCTGCAGAAATGTTCAGACATTTTCGGAAAGCAATTCCGTTACGTGTGGTCAAGCCCTTATAGTCTTCAAATATTTCATACCTACCAGCTTGACAAGAACTCCATAGGGTTTATCCACCCTGTTACTTACTGTGTAGAGCCCCACAAAATATAGTAAGCAGCAATAACACCCGTCATATAAGTTGCTAAAGTTGCGCAAAACGGAATAAGACCTAATTCACACGAACGTGTCCGTTTTTGCACGCATAAGAAACGTCAGCAAAAAAACCAGAAGGTGTTTTTCTTTTTCTCACCAATTCCTTAGCAACTGTTGCGTGAATCCGTGTGCTGTCCGTGATTTTCACGCACCCATTGACTTCAATGGGTGCGTGATGTGCAAAAAACGCACAAGAATAAGACATGTAGGCTGGGTTCACACGTGGCGGAATTTCACTTAAATTCCGCTGCGGACACTCCGCAGCGTTAATCCGCAGCGGAGCCGTTTCTGCATTGACTTCCACTTCTATTTAGAAGTGTTCGTTTAGACGATGCGTAACATTCCGCTGCGGAGCATAGGCTGCGGAGCGGAATTTGGTGTCCGCAGCATGCTCTGTCTGTTGCGGAGCAGTGGCGGACTCATGGCGGAATTTCTCCATTGACTTCAATGGAGATTCTAAGTTCCGCAATGAAGTCCGCAGCTGTCATGCACATGTTATGTGTGCTGCGGATACGTCTTGCTTTTTTGCCATGACATTTCTTCATTCTGGCTGGACCTATGTATTTCTAGGTCTACAGCCAGACTGAGGAAGTCAATGGGGCTCCCGTAATGACGGGAGCGTTGCTAGGAGACGTCTGTAAATAGTCACTGTCCAGGGTGCTGAAAGAGTTAAGCGATCGGCAGTAACTGTTTCTGCACCCTGGATAGTGACTACCGATCCCAATATACAGCAACCTGTCAAAAAATATAAGTTCATACTTACCGAGAACTCCCTGCTTCTGTCTCCAGTCCGGCCTCCCAGGATGACGTTTCAGTCTAAGTGACGGCTGCAGCCAATCACAGGCCAAGCACAGGCTGCAGCGGTCACATGGACTGGCGCGTCATCCAGGGAGGTCGGGCTGGATGCCGAAAGAGGGACGCGTCACCAAGACAACGGCCGGTAAGTATGAAATTCGTTTACTTTCACTAGGGAAAGTGCTGTCCCTTCTCTCTATCCTGCACTGAATAGGGAGAAGGGAAGCACTTTTCCCGCAGTCCGCAGCAGCTAGTCCGCATCAATTTACTGCACATTTTGTGCAGATCCGCAGCAGAATCTGCAACGCAGATTCTGTGCGGCATTGATGCGGACAGTTGCGGAGGAAATCCGCCACGTGTGGTCATGCCCGTAGTGAGTTTCACTCAGCGGACACACGCTGCATGAAAAACACTGAATGTCTGAATGGCCCCATTGAATTGCATAGGTCCGTGTGACGTCCGTTGTTTTAACTCGCGTAACACGGACGTGAAATACGCTCGTGTGAATAAGGCCTTCAATGGACGATAGGTGCGTGAGAAACGCACCAATATAGGACATGCAGTGAGTTTCAGGCAACGGATACACGCTGTGTGAATGGCCCCATTGAAATCAATGGGCCAGTGTGCTGTGAATGATTTTCACGCACAGCACACGGACAAGTTTTACGCTCGTCTGAATGAGCCCTTAGCGGAGAGATCCCCTTTAATATAATATACGTCTTTCAGTTTTACATTGAGGCATACAATTGACATTTGAGACATAAAGAAATACAAATGCAGTAAAAGGAGACTGCTGATAACCATTACTTGTCTGTACATCTTCTATTATTACTATTGACATACTCAAGCCTATCTCCGTTTGCTACACAATGTGGTAGATCAACAAATAAAACATTGTAAGAAAGTGAAAAAAATAAAAGTATCCCTCACAATGTTGTAAAACGGCTCTGTCACCTCAATATACTGCGCTAGGTAAGCCCCTTTGCAACCAGAGGTATCACTTGCAGCATCTACCGCAGATAAGTGGAAAAAACATGCTGAGAAAGCGAGTGTGGGGGTGTGCGAGCGTGTTTTGTACTAAAGTGTGTTTTGTGATTTTAGATTAAGTGACTTTAGATTCAGGGAGATTAAAAGGGAATTACTGGCGTCTAGTCACTGTTTGTCTCCATTTACTTGTATAAATGCCATCCCCATTAGTAACAATGCTGTCCAGTGTGCGTCTTGTGCAATGTTTGCAGTCCTTGAACAGCAGTTTGAGGGTGCACACTGTATGTTCTTTGCACGTTTGGAAGCCCAGATCCTTGATCTAAATGAGAAACTTGTAAGACTGAGATCCATTGATAAGATGGAAAGGAGTGTTCTAATCACTGATGAGGCGGAGGATGGTAGCATAAAGGTTTTGGCTGATGAGGCCGCTAGATGGGTGACAGTTAGAAAGTGAGGTAGAGGGAAGAGAGTCAGGGTGGCTAGTCCTGATCTGGCACACTTCAACAAATTTGCCAAGTTGGCGAATGAGGAGGAGGTTAGTTCAGGGATAGCGCTGCTTTGCAAGACACTTCCTCTGACAACCAGGGGAATGTCTGCTCCAATAAAAAGGGGGATAGGAGACCCCAAACAGGTGCTGACAGTGGGGAATTCAATTATTAGGGGAACAGTGTGTTTTCTTTCTGGTGCTCGAGATCGCAGAACGGGTTGATTGTTTACCGGGAGGGGCTGGTGGGGACTCAGGTGTCATGGTGCACATTGGTACTAATGACAAAGGTAGAGGTAGGTGGAAGGTCCATAAAAATGATTTCAGGGACTTTGGCCGTAAGCTTGGGGCAGGGGACTCCAGAGAGGCAGCCAGAGATCAGGGAGCAAAAGAAGTGGCTCAAGAACTGGTGTAGAAAGGAGGGGTTTGGGTTCTTGAAGAATTGGGCCAACTTTTTGTTGGCTACAGGTTCTTCAGTAGGGATGGGCTGCACCTGAATGCACAGAAGATGGCTAGAAGGTTGGAGAAGTGTTTAAACTAGGGAACATGTAGAGGGCAAGATAGTGTACATAGAGAACTGGAAATTATTAAATAAAACTTAAGGATAAGTCTAAATTAAAAAATTACCAAAAATCTCTCATTTGTATGCTAACCAACACTAGAAGCCTGACAAATAAAATTGATGAAGTGGAATTAATAATCTCAGAGTAAAAGAATGACATAGTGGGGATAACTGAGACATGGCGGGATGATAGCTATGACTGGGTGGTTAACTTACAGCGTTACAGTCTACTCAGAAAGAATTGTAAAAATTGTAAAGGTGGAGAGGTTTGCCTTTATGTAAAGTCTTACCTAAAGCCCACACTACGGGACGATATATGTGAGTGAAAGACTCATGTGCAGTCTCTATGGGTAGAAATACATGGAAAAAAACATAATAACATACTGTTAGAAGTTTGCCTAAAGCCATCAAATATAACAGAATCCAAGGAAAATCTTCAGGTAAGGAAAATAGATGAGGCAGCAAATCACAATGAGGTTGTTATTATGGGGGATTTTAACTACCCAGATGTAAATTGGGAAACAGAAAACGATTTCCATTATTACATCTACAGTTTCAGTCGGTAAGCAAAGATAATAAAATTTCCAAACTGGTGCAGGAACCAACTAGGGGGAGAGCACTTTTGGACTCTTGGAACATTAGCCAATAGACCTGGCAGAATAACAGAGGTGTCGGTTGGATGGCACCTAGTAAATAGTGACCATAGAATAAGAAGGGCCTGCTCACATCAGCGCTGCTTTCCATTGAGGGGGTTCCGTCTGAGCTTTCTGTCGGGGGGAACCCCTCAATGGAAAGGCAGGAGGAATCCAGTCGACTGCGCTATTGATTGCGTCAAAAACAACGGAACCCTGCCACAACGGTGACAAATGGAAACCATTAGCAACGTTTCCGTCACCATTGAGATCAATGGTGATGCAAATGGAAGCTAATGTTTCCGCTTGCCTTTCCGTTGAGGGGTTCCCCTGACGGAAAGCTCAGACGGAACCCCTCATCGGAAAGCAACGCTGATGTGAACACAGCCTAAACTTTCACTTGTCTTTCAAAAGAATGTTTGTCAAGGAGTTATAAAAACACTGAACTTCCGAAGGGCAAACTTTGATCAACTTAGAAATGCCCTTAACTTCATTGACTGGGACAGTATCCTCAAAGAAAAGAGTACAGATACTAAGTGGGATCATTTTTAAAGGCATATTCAATTTTTATTGTAAGCGGTATATACCTTATGGGAATAAAAGGGTTGGGAACAGGAGAGAACCAATGTGGATAAATAAAAATGTACAGGGTTAATAAATTATAAAAATAAAGGATTTAAACTGCTAAAATAGTAAGACAGTGAAAAGGCTCTAAAAAAAACTATATGGAAAAATAAAATATGTAAAAAACAGATAAAGACAGCAAAGCTGTGGACAGACAGACTCATTGCCAAAGAGAGTAAAACTAAGGGCCTGTTGACATTATCGTTTGGGTTCCACTCATCGGTTCCATTCAACCTTTCTATCAGAGGAACCGATGAACGGAAAGCCTAACGGAAACTATAGCTTCCGTTTGCATTACCATTGATCTCAATGGTAATGCTTTAGTTTCAGTTGGTTTCAGTTTTTTTCCATTCCGTAATGTTTCCGTTTTTTTCCTCCAGAAACAATAAGAAACTCACCGCCCCTCTTGGCAGTGATTAACAGGCTGCTATGTATGTGAGGCGAGAGGTGAAACTTAGGGGTGTGCTCTCCTCGTGAATAGATTGGACTCATGACTATTTGTTGCCAAAAGCCTAAAGGGGGTTTTACACTGGCCAATTATCGTGCAGACGAGCGTTCGTATAATGCTTGTTGCCGAACAGGGCAGCGATCAGCAAATGAACGAGCAAACGCTCGACCATCTTTTGATCGTATCATTTAAAAAAAGATAAATATTATCATTGTCGGCAGCACATCTGCCTGTGTAAACAGGGAGATGTACTGCCAACATGATGATACTGTATGGGGACGAGCGATCGGAGTAATGACCACGCGTCCCTATCCATAGCTCCGTGTGACAGGAGCAAATGACTGCCGATCAACGATGTCTCGTTGATCGGCGTTCGCTGCACCGGCCGATTTTCGGCCGGTGTAAAAAGCCATTAAGTGAAGCTACCTTACTTTCGTATCTTGACTATCGTAATCTTCCTAATGGTCTTCTCAAGTTTCAACTGTAACCTGCAGAGACCTACCACAACCCCTAGCAATATGCCATCACTTTATGAGATGGGAAAATCCCTTTATTAGATTTTATTGCTCCAGAAAGTGTCAGTGTGGTTCCCACTGGATATTACTGTATTCCACTGTATGTTACCATAGTGAAGCACAGTATTCTATCAGCATGCCACATTTTTAGGACCTCTGTGTGCCCTTGTATGAAACGGAAATACAGTAGGGCTCTAAGAATTATTTTCGTGTATATTCTGGATCCATTAGTTAAATCTCCCAAAAACTCTTGCGTGCACAAGGCGTTAATTTGCTACTACATTTCCGTTCATTCCTTGATCTTCTGTGGCTCACAAATATTGTATTGTGTTCTCCATTTTGGCTATTTATGTATCTATATCTACATTGTTTATAGTGCCCGAAGAAATTTCTTGCACATATTGAACCATTAACCATAAATATATCCCACAAAAACATCTGTTTGGGTGGATTGGAATAAATAGCTCTGAAAAAAACTTAGGAAAGTTGAAGTTAGGAGTAAAGAGCATCCCCAGGCAAGCTGCAGGGTGCAAACAGAGGATCTCTGTCAGTAGCTGGCAACTTAGTGGAACTTCCTTGCCAAGTATACAAGATCTCTTTCATGGCGATAGAGAAGGGACAACACAAATTAGTAACGTGACGTTAAAAAGAAACTGAGACAAACAACCAAATCTGTAGCCCAAAACAACAGGGAGAAATGTGCAAGAAGGGCTTTTTGGGCATAGGAATAAGTGAGCTGAATGTAATTACTAGAAATCTGCATGGATTACATGTAAGTAAATGAAGACCATGGGAAACATTTCTGTTGTTGAAGAATTGTGGAGCTTTGTAGGTCATTTTAGTCGATCAAAACTTTAGAAACCCCCCAAACTATAAAACTACACAGGTAAAAATGGTAGCTCAAAGATATAGATCAAACGCTCAGGACCTTATGTATATGGATAAATAAGCTGGATCCTTTCAAGGTAAAAAATATACCCCGGATATTAGGACTGGTAGGGATTCTCAAAAGGACTTATTCACACAATGTGGTCGAACCGCGATTTATTGCTGGGATTACTGCATAATCATGCAGTTTTGCCGTGATTTAGTGGTAATCGCGGTAATAAATCATGATTTGACCACATTGTGTGAATAGACCCCCAACATGGCTAACAACATGCCAATAATTATCCAATGGACTAGTGAAGTATCAGGCCACCAAAAGGAGAAGTCATCCAGCGACAGCAGGTGGCGGAAGAATACAGAGAAGGTAATGCAGCTAGCCTGCACTACAGTATAATTCTAAGGACAGTCTTTGGGACAACACAGCCTATTGGAGAGTAGAAAACCAGAAATAGATTTACAGGGGCAGCAGATATTTTGCTTTTATTACAGATTGGGTAGCATTTATGACATTTGAGGGACCTAGTTATCAACAACAAATTTCAAAGGAACTTTTAAACCTTCTTTTGCAGAAATTCCTTTCATAATTGTATTGTATGCATTTTATTAAATAAAACATATTTACAACTGGTTTTAATGAAAGATTATGGACTTCTGCTGCTTGTATGTCTTACAATCTGATACAAGCTGCTGGATGCCGTTCAGTGTCCAGTCCGACAGACCAGCTTACTGTCAGCTTATCTCTAGCCTCTCTCTCTGCTCTCCTGAACACCCAAATGCTCCAAAAGAAGAAACGGCAAAATGTGCGCTGGGCACGCAAACGCCATTCCGAGCCGGTATGCTTCCTATTAGTGTCTAGCCTGTGACTACCAGGGAAAGTACACTTGTTTTTACCAATGTGTGACTTCATACAGTCGCCCCCCCCCCTAACATGTGTAATACCATGTCACTGTTTGTATCATGAATATATGGCTACTTCACATACATAATTTAGCTGAACAGGCGATAGCTCTCTTGTGAGTGACATTTTATGAAATTCTGATATTTTCCAATAAAGATAATACAACTGAAATCTGAAATTTGGATTAGCCTGTGTAACTTTTGTAGGTGATATGTAAATTTGGTTGGTGCAACAGCATAAATGTGATGCCCATTTTTTCTAGTTTTATCCATATGTTCGCTTCTGTGTTGGAGGCTCTATTTGGAGCCTCCTTCGCATACCTCATCAAATTTGACAAGAAAAATTTGACCCTGTTAGTGATTATCATATGTCTTTCGGAGATATGGTGTATGCTATTCTAATCTACCCAATTTCTTATCTACCTGACGCAAGGTAAGGGTCCTATTACACGGGCCAATATGGGCCGTGTAAACGAGCGCCGATCAACAAGAAAGCTCGTTGATCGGCGCTCGTTTGCTCCTTTTACAAGGAGCAACGCTCGTCCCCATAAATTTTCATCATGTCGGCAACACGTCTCCCTGTTTAAACAGGCAGATGTGCTGCTGACGACAATAATATTTAATGTTACATAAACGATACGACCAGCCGGTGAATGAGCGTTTGCTCGTTCATCGGCTGATCGTTGCCCTGTTTACACAGGGCACTGACCAGGAACGAGTGTTTATATGAACCCTCATTTACCCAATAATTGGCTCGTCTAAAAGGGCCTTAAGGCCCTTCACACTGGCATCATGCCTTCAGTTATTACAGGAGCCATGATGAATCTGTTGCGTAATGGATCCTGACAGTTTCCCATTGACTTATAATCACGTATTTTAGACTTCTGAACCCCAATGCCAGTGTGAACAAAGTCTAAGCAAATGACAGAAAACTGACGGAATGGATCTTAACGCCAGTTTAAACATAGCCTAAGCCAGTGTTAATAAATGCACTTGTATAACTATTTGAGTACCATATCCCAAATGATACAATTTTATAGTACATAAAGGATTACTATCCCACTGTTACGCAGTAAAAGTGGGGTTGTCTTCATAGGTTTACTTAAGAACATACGTAGCTGGCCGTCCAGGTTTGGATGTGACAGGGAGTACTGCTGCTATTATACACTTGCATTCTTATTAGGTAGGCCATTTATAATAATGCTGCGGATTATATTCAAATAAATGCATTACACTGCACTCTGAAATCCAGGCCTTTATTAGCGGATTTTTAATGCGTTGTTCAATTTTGTAAGCGTATTTGAAGCATATTTTGAGGCGTCGATGGGAAAACCTTCAAAGGGAAAAATGTGGTTGTAAAACACTTCAAGAAGTGACATGTCAATTTTCATTAAAGCTTCTATTTACGAAGTGTTTTTTAGTTCAGTTGCGTAAAAATAGGCCTCTTATAAACTACAAAGTGTATTTCCCATTGTAATCAATGGGAAGCTGTTCGCAGGTATTTCGGAGCACAATACGAGTGTTTAACGCTCCAAAATACAGGTTGAAATTATGCCGAGTAAACATAGCCTTGGCACATACGCGGGAGCTTTCCTGACATACACAGGGAACATACGTGATGTGAAGGAGGCCTTATATTTTATTCGGTATTACTCTATACTTTGAGCTTTGCTATATATTTATTTGGAAACAGTAGGTAAACCTGACTAAAAAGTCATAGAGATAAATATCCACATGATGTAACTAGTATGTAACAATATATAAGTGGTTTTGTCTCTCAGAAAAACACTTCTAGAAATGTATTTATATGTGTGTGTAGATAAATTGTGGAAGGTTTATTTGATCAGGACTTTTGGATAGTGGAAGTTGAATGCATTTTAGGGGCACTTTCATATTCACAGCATGGACAACTGAGGTACAGTACACAGGTACAATGCCAATTTTTGCCGTTAATATTTGGATTTGTGAGGCTGAGGGCCATTGTGTTTAATTCCTATTTCCTTTTATTTTGCCGGTGTGATATGTCTCCAGAAAACGTCAGGGAAACTGACTAGGCAGGCAGAACATTTGATACCAACTATACTGAGGACTGCTCGGTTTTGTTGCTTGGAAAACAGGAAGCGATATGTTAAACAAGTCAGTCCTTGAAATAGGAAGGGTAAGAAAGAACACATCTGTGAGTAATGAAGCGGTGCCAACTGTCAGCACCTATAATACTCATGTACCTCAATTATTTCACTTTATGTCTGTCACAAGTGGGGCAGTTTAGATAGGGCTCCTGCACACGACCGTGTGTGCCATCTGAGTCCCGTGAAAGATTAGAAAATGTTCTATCTTTCCACAGATCGGAGAGTTGGGTCCATTTTCATAGAGCCGATTCACACACTGAAGTGAATGGGTCCATGAAAACTATCCAGTGCCACTCGGATGAAGTGAAAAACGGCCTGAGTGGCACTCGGTCGTGTGCAAGAGGCTTTACTGTCCCATCAGGAGCATGATAATGGTGGCATCACTAGTGCAAGATACATGTGCAGTAAAGACAGACGTGCACCATGCGTGAGAAAAGCCCCTCAGGCTGTATCCTTCTCTGATAGCAGAGAGCAATTTTTGCCCAAATACACTTTCTTTCCTTGTCAGTTGAAGGGGGTAGCCTTTTCATGTTTGCCTTGGGCAGCAAAACAGCAAGAAAATCCCCTGGGTAAAGATGCCAGGCACTGGGACTGCAGCACCGGGGAACAATGACCCAATTCTGAACCCTCAAAAGCTAACGATCCATGTTTTCCTCTTTAACCCTCCGTAGTTATTGCTTTTTTTAGTAGGAAAAAGAAATTCACTGGTGATCGTCTTTGTATTCTCCATGTCAGTTCAGCAGGGACAGCTAAATTACTACAGCACTTCAGAGTAGGAACCCTTCAAATAAGACTAAGGCCCCATGCACACGAACGTGCTTTTGCGGCCGCAATTCCCCCGAAAATCCACGGGAGAATTGCGGCCCCATTCATTTCTATGGGGCCATGCACACGACCGTAGTTTCCACGGTCCGTGCATGGCCCAGGAGCCTGGACCACAGAAAGAACGGACATGTCTAATTACAGCCGTGTTCTGCGGTCCAGGAAATAATGCACGCGGTCATATACACGGCCCGCAATTTGTGAGCGGCTCGCGGGTGTCACGCCGCGGCAGGCCGACCCGAAAATCACGGCCAGGCACATGGCTATGGTCGTGTGCATGAGGCCTAAGGCCTGGATCACACACACCGTTTTGATGCAGTTTTTGGTTTTAGCTAAAGCCAGAAGTGGATCCAAAAGGAAGGAAAAGTATAAAGAAAATGTGTTTTTAAAGTGCTATAGAGACACCAGAAAAAAAATTACATACCTCAAATGAAAAAAAATGCTACAAACCAAAATGCTGTGTATATAGGCTTTCTTATATTTTACTATAGATAGACTCTAAAGTAACATCTGTCCACACTGTTTTTGGGCAAAAAAAAAAAAAAGAGAAAAACACTACTAAAACCAAAAAGTAACTAAAAATTCAATGCTGTGTGTGAATTCAGCCTAATACAGATCCACATTACGGACATATTACGGATGATATTGTATCAGTATGCTATTACAGATTCATAATAATGATGGAATATGGATTTTCACATTTTCAGTACAAGATTATGCACCAAATTGCATACATGACATATAATAGCATAACTAATAAGATATTATTTAGAATCTGTGACTATGATGCTTTTCGTCCAGCAGCGTTGAAACTTCTCCCAGTCTTCCACCCCCAGCTGTAAGGACTCTTGTTTCCTCATTATGTGGGGGAAGGGAAGTGACAGTCAATGTGGCTGTCAATTTTTTAGGCTCGGCAGCCATTACATTTCTTGACTGCAGCGTATACCTACCTTGTTGTTCACATCATGCAGCATTTATGTTACAGGCGTAAATATCCGTGTTACTGTTACGGAATTTGTTAACCACTAGTATATAAGAGACTGGGTACAAAAATAAAGATTTGGACCCCAAATCAGACTAATACATATAAATATCAGGAAAACCATCTGATCGGCCATTAATGTGCCCATCATAACAAAGTATATTCCTGATTTTCTTCACCTCCTTTCCCATTGTAACAGAAATGTTATGTTATATTATGTTATGCCTTCATACTGCTGACTACCTACCCTTCCTGTTCAATGACAAAGATAACCCGGGTATTGTACGTCTGAAGATCTCTAGCTATACAAGCAATACTTATTTTAGGATCAGATCCCAGAGGCTCACATTGGGGTAACAGACTAGTAGCGAGAATGAGAAGTGACCATTTAGGATGAAGAATTCTAGGAATGACATAAAGTAGTTATATCATTGTGGAATACAAAGTTTAGCAACTTTCTAATAAACTTTGTGTCTCAGGCCCTCACCCTTTCTAAGATCTCTGCTTGCTATCAGAATTCTTGCTCAGATCCAGAGGATGAAAACGTTACATACCTAATACTTCGCACAGCTGAGGGTTTGCTACAATCGTATCCCGCCTGGCAGATACCCTACAATGATACCTTGTAGTAGAGATCTGTGTTACTTATGTATTTAGTATTTAGGATACAATTGTAGTAGCTGCTAGTAGCATTAGGGCTATACTGGATGTAAACAGGAATACTCCAATTCACTGACTGCAAACAGTTATATTGCAAATGGTGAGGAATAGAAAACACAAAGTATATTAGAGAAAGTAAAACTGAACCACCCCCCCCCCCCATCGAGCAGCGACTACCCATGTATTGTGAAACTACAAGTTCCATCATAGCCTGGCATAAGAGAACTTGTATCCACACATTCTAGGCCATAAGACTGGTATAGGTGGTATAGTTGGCACAATGGCCTCTTAAAGTGACAGTGACCAACCTTCCAGAAGAGATGACTGTGACAGCTCTCCCCGGTCTTCTGGGAAGGATTCCAGCAGCCTCTTAAAGAGCCGCCCCAGGTCCGAGTAACTCCTATGGAGATAGAGTATATTCCTATCCGACCACTCAGTCCGGATCTCGAAAAACTCCTCCTCGTCCCCTTTCCGATTTATGATGAGTCTCCTAATGCCGTTCACCCAGCAATCCTTCACAAACATGTTCACCAGGGAGGTGCCCTCAAACACAGCCGATGCCATCCTCAGCCCGCTGCGCACCCTGACACCCACATCCCAACAGCAGGGCACAACGTGGCAGGCGCTCCCTGAGTACCACTGGCTGATGTGCCCAGATGTCACTAACCAGGGCTTATCAGATGCTGCGGTAACTAGACCCGAGCGCTGTGTTCCCGGATCAGTTGCGCATAGAACATAGAAGCTCCTGTTGCCTTGACTCTCCAGCAAGTCTGAGAACTTCCCTAGTACATCCCGGCAGAAGCGATGTGCGGGGGTACCGTCCTCCGTGTACCGCTATGTCCCGCCATTCCCGCTCAGAGTGACGGGGAGAAGCCTCGGCTGGGATGCCGGGTGCTGATGTCAGGGCAGGGGCGATGGCAGGCTACGTGTCCGCTGCAACTTCTCGTCTCCCACCCCCCGGCTGTGTGGTGCTTACTGAGCGCACTCCCTCCCGCCCTCAGTGCGCAGCGCTGCCAGGAAGACTGAGGTAAATATGTATCCGCTATGGAGAGGGGCTGCGTGCACTATGCGAGGAATGCTGATCACTCCACACTGAGGTCAGGCTCCTCTCCGGGATGTCACATGCCAGGCTATGAGGAGGCACAGGATCCCTCGCACAGTGCCGCCCTCTGCACGCTGCCCACATCCACAGCCTGATGTATGGTGAGACCTGGGCATGAGATACTGCTCTAAACTTCCTCTACAAACAGCGCTCATCTTCACAACATTATCCCCAGTCATATACCATGCAAATACAGTACGTATAAAAACTCATGGACAGCCTCCATTCACAGCAGCCCCATGTAATACAGAACATATCACAGCAGCCCCATGTAATACAGAACATATCACACAGCACCATGTTATATGTGTCTTCCCCCCATCAATGCATTTCCTTGAAATGTTTACCATTTTACAGTTTTTATATAATCGACATTAAAGGTGAGTAAATACATTGCATTATTGGACTGGTCCTGAGTTACCGACTGTATTATATTCAAGAGCTGCATTCATAATATTGCTATTGGAAACAGTCAACAAGCTTGCCTCACACACCCTACATCCTATATTGTAGCAGGACAGTTAGTTTCTCTCCCAAGAATATGAATCACCAGAACAAGCTCTGGTCAGATTTTGAGCTTGCAAGGCGTAATAAGGATTTCAGCTCTGAAGCATGCAGAATTGTAAATGTCGTTCTGGGCTACAAAACAGGCTATTACAGGATTAGTACACGACAGGTAATGCAATGAATTTACAAAGTCAATTAAAGGCTATGTGAACCTTTGAAAACTTTTTTTTTTTAAAACTGTATCATAGTATATTAAACAACTTTGTAATTGTTTTTATTTAAAAAAAAAATTGACTTTTTAAGATACAGCGTCTATGTAACCTGGATACATAGGAGCTGTATCTTGCACTTAAACCCGAATCCGTCAGGTCAACGTGACTGACGGCTTCGGTGACAGCAGATAAACGCAGGTAGTTCCGCAGGGTTTTTTTATGCATTTTTAGGTGCATTTTTTACATTTTGATGTGGAAATAAGTACGGATCTTATTCTGTGGATTTTGGTGTGATTTTTTTCTAAACATGTCCGATCCAATCCTGAGACGGAAACGTAAGATAAATTGACATTCTGCGGATCTTAAAATACACACTGCATCTGGCCTTTTCGATCACATCTGAGTTCATAAACTTAGATGTGATCGATATCAGGTGGATCCTGCGTGACCTGTCGGATTCAGGTTTGAGCGCAAGATACAGCTTCTATGTATGCAGGATACATAGAAACTGTGTCTCAAAACGTATAAAATAAATAAATAAAAAACATTTACAAAGTTGTTCAAAATATGATGACAGATTGTTTTTTGTTTTTTTTAAAAGGTGTTCAAAGGTTTACATAACCCTTAACTGTGTGTGCGTGTGTGTGTGTGTGTGTGTGTGTGTGTGTGTGTGTGTGTGTGTGTGTATGTGTGTGTGTGTATATTCATTCTATATGTAAACTTAAAAATGTTTTTAAAAGGTGGATATATGCTATCACGAAACATCAATGTGAACTCACTGATAAAATGCAGTTTTTCACGTCCGAGGTGCATCCGTGCTCAGCGCTGCAGGACGCGATTTCACGCATCCCCCATAGATAAGAGTCTATGGAGGGATGCGTGATGCGCAAAAAGAACGGACATGTCCTATTTTCGCATGGATCCTTCACACGGTCCGTTGAAACAACGGCTGTGTGAACGGCCACATTCAATTACATAGGTTCGTGGGACGGCCGCTGTTTCAACGGCCGTCCCACGGACGTTTAACACGTTCGTGTAAACAAGGCCTTAAAGTGAAACTCCATCCTACATTTGTTATGCCTGTCACTAATATATTTGTATTCTTGGTGCATCCTCTGTTTGTGCCAGGATATTTCCATATACTATACACCTACATCTGCAATCAATATGGTTGGTGTAGAAAATGTGCACCCCAGGTGTTCTGCAGCTATGGTTTATGTCCATGAGTGAACCGACAGAGCCACTTTACGGCCTCAGGGAGCACACAGGAGGTGAACATCTGGAAGCTCTTTTCCCTTTTCCTTTTAATGATGGATAGGTGCCAGAAACCATACAAGTAGGTCAAGCATGAAGAAAATGGGGCACATTTAAACCTCAGAAAACAAATTGTAAAATAGGAAAACACATTTATATTACATTGATATCACCTGTAGATCTGGGTTCTCCTAACCAGGGGCGTAACTATGAAAAACTGTACCCCATAGCAAACTTTTGACTGGGCCCCCCTCCCCTCGGTGCCACAAACAGCACCCCTTGTAGATAGTGCCCCCTGTAGATAGTGCTCCCTGTAGATAGTGCCCCCTGTAGATAGTGCCCCCTGTAGATAGTGCTCCCTGTGGATAGTGCTCCCTGTAGATTGTGCTACACAGCCCCCTTATGGACAGTGCTATACAGCCCTCCCTTTACACAGTGAAGTACAGCCCCCCTGTAGACAGTGTCACATCCCACTTGTAGATAGTGCCATATAGCCCCCCTGTAGATAGCGCCATACAGCTCCCTCTGTAGATAGCATCATACAGTCCCCCTGTAGATAGCACCATACCCCCTGTAGATAGCACCATACAGCCCCCCTATAGATATCGCCATACAGCCCCCCTGTAGATAGCGCCATACAGTCCCCCTGTAGATAGCGCCATACAGCCCCCCTGTAGATAGCGACATATAGCCCTCCTGTAGAAGCACCATACAGCCCCCCTGTAGATAGCGTCATACAGTCCCCTGTAGATAGTGTTATACAGCCCCCTGTAGATAGCACCATACAAACCCCTTGTAGATAGCGTCATACAGCCCCCTGTAGATAGCGCCATACGTCACCCCCTGTAAATTGCGCCATACGTCACCCCCTGTAGATAGCGCCATACAGCTCCCCCTGTAGATAGAGCTATACAGCCCCCTGTAGATAGCGCCATAGCGAACACCCCCTCCTGTACATAGTGCCATATAGCGACCCCCCCTCCTGTACATAGCACCATATATCGACCTCCAAACAAATAAAACAAAAAAAGTCATACTTACCTAGGCCCCGTTCCCGCTGCGAACGGAGCGAATCAACGCCGATGGGATCCTTGTGTAGGCCGGCGTGATACAGTGACATCATCACGCCTGCCTGCGCAGGGATCCAGTGCCTGCGCCTGATAGGCTGCAGGTCGAACATGGCCTGTAGCCTAGTAAATGGCAGCGTAGAGAGCTACCTCCCTAATCTGCCATAGTGTTGAATAGTATCTGCGTCCTAAGCACGCAGATACTTTTGAATGTGGCGTCGCTACCGCTATAGCAGCCACATAGGCTGCTAGAGGCGCCACCGGCCATTGGGGTGCCGTGATGGTGGGCGACACGGGCCCCCTCATGCTGCGGGTCCCGTTGCAGCCGCTATCGCTGCTACAGCAGTAGTTATGCAACTGCTCCTAACTATGATATGGGCAAGTTACAGTCAGATCACATGATGACTTGTGCGAAAGAACATCAAGCCTATGAACCTACTTCTCATGTGCTGCTAACTACTGCAGAATCATAAACATATATCAAGCAGGCAATTGTTCAATGTCGAGGCTGGGTGCTTCCTACTCATATTATGTCACCCACCCCCATAGTAACTCACAGTAACCAATAGAAACTTCAATTTATAGCCACACTTTGCTGAAAGAAGGGAGTCATAAACTATCAAAAATTCAGTTACAAAGATAAATCAATTTTATTATATATCCTTAAAATTTTTATCACAGACATAATCAATTTTAAAGAAGAATCCTAAAAAAAACACACAGGGTCTAGGCAGACCAAAAAGATAGACCAAACAGCACAGTGCATGTATTGATGTATGTGCATGGTATTATTGCAATCACAAAGACAATACAAAGAGATCCCAAAATAATGCAGTTAAATAACAGTGCATTGTTTGGCATATGAGTGGAAATCACAGTGGAAACGCTCTTTACCTAGAAGGAGGACCACAAACAAATGAATATATATGTGAATATTTAGGATAGTGTAAGCATTCTACAAATCATAAATAGGCATCTTACCCAAATTTGTCATTTGGTCCAACCTCCCTATGTAGCACGCGAATGCACGTTTTTCGTAGACAGTTTTTTCAAGGGGTACTGATTACATATTCAAACCCATTTTAAATAGAAGGAAACATGGGTCATGTGATGTTTAATCAGCCAGTAGCATCACCGGTCAACAGCACATGCGCGGGATTACATGAGATGTTATGAGCGCACCGCCTCCGGCTATCAAGTGTAACAGCACCTTCCCCTGGGTCTGAGACGTTTCACGAGAAACCAGAGTATCAGCAGAACACATACTGAAGCCAGGACGGAACAAAATAAAAAATAATATACAATACTATGTATACTTATTCCCATCAAATCCACTACAAATCCATAATTATGCACTAAAACTTGAAAAAGCAAAAAGAGGAGAAAAGATCACAGGTACAAACTGATAAAAAGCAGAAGACAAGAATCTTCATCATATGTAGTTAGTGGAGCCTTGCATAGGCAATAAAAATCTACGGTGAGTATTGAACTCGTAAACTCCTCAACATTGAAATTGCAATAGCAAGAAGGGCAAGCAGTAAGGTTATGCAAATTGAGGAAGTATCACGTGTTCCTAAGATCTGCACATGACCAAATCTTTAAGCACCTAGCACCAAACTGTGGCATGTGGGAGACATAAAAGCCAGATTGAAAGCAAAGTTTTTTAGCCACATGAAACCTCAAAAAGCATCAAGTGGTGTGGGATGATTGTGCGATGCCCCCTGTTCATCGACGTGCCAGTTATTGCCACTTGTCGCAAACTGACAAGGACGGAACCCTTGAACTGAGAGACCTTGGTTTATCACTCCGTCAGATCGCTACGCGCATAGGTCGAGATGTCAGCACTGTTCAAAGTTGCATGTCCCAGAGGCTGGGAACAACAATGAACGGTAATGACAGCAAAAGGTGCGCGGAGGTGAACCTCTGCACTGGCGGATCGTCTGATTGGAAGAACGCCGAAATCGCCGGGTTCGTCTGACATTCATCTAATGTGTATGGCCAGCTTTACTCTCAGACTGGATACAGTTATAGCATGCACTTAGTTGTGAAAATCCCGTAAGTATTATAGCATCTTTCTAAGGGCCTGTTCACATCACCGTTCGCTTTCCGTTCCGGGTTTCCGTCGGAGGTTTCCGTCGGGTGAACCCTGCAACGGAAAGTGAAAGTGAAACCACAGCTTCCGTTTCAGTCACCATTGATATCAATGGTGACTGAAACGGAAGCTGTGGTTTCACTTTCCGTTGCGGGGTTCACCCGACGGAAACCTCAGACGGAACCCCGGAACGGAAAGCGAACGGTGATGTGAACAGGCCCTAATTGATTGCCATCAGGTAATTACAGGACTATGGGGAGATAAGCAGAAATATGGTGACATCGGGAGGTTTTAGTATGAATATCGTTTTACAAAGATAACAAGTTCTAAGTTATTTTGTGAGTGGAACTACAATCATTTCTAAGATGTGCTTATAACTTCAGGCGTTCTCGATTAACATGTTTTTCAGCTAAAACAAGAAACCCATCCTGTATGAGGAAGAGTTTTATTATGATTGCCTATAGGTCATTTTGACAGTTCAGGAAAAGAACATGGCAGAGAGATCACAGTGACGCACACATATCAGCTTCACTGCGAGTAGTGCAACAGACTGCAAATAAAAAAAGAAATCATCTTGTACAACGGCGTTATACCATTTGTAACAAAGCTTATGAGACACTAAAGTTTAGAATATTTATTGTTACATTTACTCACTTCATTACCCTTTTAAAGGGGTTGTATCATGAAGACATCCCCTTTTAATTGTTGAACTGACTAACTTCTAGAATACCCAAAGAAAAATAATAGTACATTAAATTTTTTAGATCAAAATATAACATTACCTTTCATGTGACGAATGTATGTCTAGTCCCAACAGCTTTATTATATTTCTCAAAAACAATAGCCTCAGTACATTCCATATTTTTCATGAGGGGGGCCTATTATGCCTACATATTAGGAACAGTGACTTGACAAGGAGTTCAAAGGTCACAAAGTTTGATGGTGTCCAGATGGACACGCGTGTCATAGCGTGACAGTCCTGATTTATAACACATGTACTGAATACACAGTAGTTGCTTGTCTTCGCTGTAATTAATGTATAACACTCTCTTCCCTGTATACGGTAGAACAGAAGATTTATCCCATAACAGCACAGGAAGCTTTCCTTCCTGCGCTGAAATTCTTGATTTTCCCTTTTCTCATGGAACCATTGTATTGTAATTAGTGCCTGACGATTACAAAAGCACAAGTATTCCGTATTGCAGAGTACAGTCTGCTTTTCCCAGGATTATTATACATCTTGTTTCTGTGGAAGAGCTAGGATATGTCTGGAATGCTACTCAGAACACGGAATACTTACAGCGTAGAAAAGTGTGCATATGGGTGTGGACTATGTTATTATTGTTAGGCTTTCCAAGGAGACTGGTCGTCATTCTTATGGCATTCTTTGCCAAGAGGGATTTGTTACAGTCCTAGACAGATGTAACGTAAATGTTAACTATTATGTCTTTCATTTTTAAAGGCCCAACAAGCTTATTATTAGGGTATGTGCACACACACTAATTACGTCCGTAATTGACGGATGTATTTCGGCCGCAAGTCCCGGACCGAACACACTGCAGGGAGCCGTGCTCCGAGCATCATACTGTAATCATGTTTTCAGTACGGGACAGTTGTCCTGCAGCGAGGCAGGGACTCCTAGCATCGTACATAAGTATGATGCTAGGAGCCCGGCTCCCTGCACTGTGTTCGGTCCGGTACTTGCGGCCGAAATACGTCCGTCAATTACGGACGTAATTAGTGTGTGTGCACATACCCAAACAGTCTTCTACTGCCTTATTAACTTTTATAGTAGCACTAGTTTTTCCGTTCTTCTGTTCCATCATAGCCATTGCATCATGGACACTAACAGCGCCAAATGGAATGCTATGATGTAAATGGGATCCGTTGGGTTTCCATGAGGGTGTCGGTCATTTTACCAGAAGAAATAGCCGAGAATTCTACGTTATTTTATTTTTTTCATTTTTCTCCAGATTTGCGACAGAGGCCCCTAACGGAGCCTCTTTTGCAGATGTGAACAGAGACTTACATGACAGACAATGTTACTGATTTTATTACAGTGCATCATAAATACTTTTGAATAATTTATTGTTTTATTTACCAATATTTGTCTGAAGCCCGCAGGAGTAGGATGTGACTAATTTATTAGGAGGCGCACACCTCTTAATAAATTGGTCGGATCTTCAGCTGTCCGTGCAGCAGAAAGTGAAAACTCATAGCTGGCGTAGATTTTCACTATAGATTACACCAGTTTCCGACTTAAATTATAGTGAATATGTCAGGCTGCCGTGGCTACGCCCCCTTACACTTAGGCCGGATTCAGGCGAGCGTGTGCGTTTTGCGCACGCAAAAACCGCTTCGTTTTGCGTGCGCAAAAGGCACTTGACAGCTCCGTGTGCCCTGTTCATATGGATGCGCGGCTGCGTGCTTTTCGCGCAGCCGCCATATTTATGACACTCCGTTTGGATGTTTGTAAACAGAAAAGCACGTGGTGCTTTTGTTTACATTCATTATTTTAATTATTTTACTGTTATTGCGCGAATAACGCTTGTCCCACGGAAGTGCTTCCGTGGGGCATGCGTGATTTTCACGCACCCATTGACTTCAATGGGTGCGTGATGCGCGAAAAACGCCTAAGTATAGAACATGTCGTGAGTTTTACGCAGCGGACTAACGCCGCGCAAAAAACACGGACTGTCTGCACTGCCCCGTAGACTTGTATTGGTCCGCGCGAGCCGCGTGAAAACCACGCGGGCTGCACGGACGCAAATCATGTTCGTCTGAATCCGGCCTAAGCGCCACTGTTTTTAAAACTATAATTTGCAGCCATTGTTAAATTCCCCCTTTTACTTTTTATTTGTTTGAGTATTACAGTGCAATTCATTCCAATGGGCACACTGTCCAATCAGTAAAGCGCCACAGCCCCTTTATTAGGATGTGCCAAAAGACAGGTAAAGGACCATACTTTTTAAATAAATAGGAACTTATGGGATTCCTTATCTTTGGCTTCTTGAGAGAAGAAAAGTAAAAGAGGCCAACTTTTAATAGAAAAGTCCTACAATCCGAAGAAGCTTGATATTATAAGTGCAACAAAAAAACGAATTCCATTATATCTAATTTTGGGTATTCTGCTATGTCTGGCAAGGAAATGAATGATTCCTCACTGTTAACAAAGTGATTCCTCACTGTCTGCTAAAAAAAAGAAACAAAAGATTGTTTGGGCATTCAGTTGCTTAGAAAGGAGGATGTGGTGATATTTGACTGTGTAGTCAGCAATGTATTTCTGTCGATGCGTCATATTGTTCTACTCTAATATTTTCAGTCACATGTTCACCCACTAATTATTTGTCAGTGTTGAATACTGTTGCAAATGCATATCCCCTCTTTAGAACACTTCCTAAGCTGGAATAGGACTACTCATATAATTTTTTTGTGTACTAATGTTAATTCATAAACTTGAACATTTTGAAATAAAGTACAAAATATGAGGGAAAAATATTAAATTGGGTTAAAAACTGGCAGAGGGTAGCTATTAATGGAAATACTTAAGTTGGATACAGTTACCAGTAGGGTAACACAGGGATTAGTATTGGGTCATCTTCTTAATATGTTTATTAATAACCTTGTAGAGAGCTAAAATTTCAATATTCGCAGATGATACTAAGGCAAGGTTTACATCAGCGTTGGAGGCCTCATTGGGAGCGTCTGTCGCACATCCGAAAAAAAAAAATGCCATACAACATAGCACAGCATGTTGCACTTTTTTGTCTGGCAAAAAGACAGTTCCCAGACAAATGAGTTAATGAGTTCTGTCGGTCGACGTTGAGGTCTGCCATGCGATGGATCCAGCACTTCCTTTTTTTTCTATTGTTCTGCTTTATGAAGGAGAAGAACAATGGAAGAAATCATTGCAGATGTGAACCTAGCCTAAGCTCTGTAAAATAATCAGCACAAAAGTGGCTGATATAATATTACGGAGGAATTTGGGGAAGCTGGATGTGTGTACAGAGAAATGTCAAATTAATTAATGAGGATATATATAAGATTATGCACTTTGGCTAAGAAAACTAATTTTACAATTATGTATTAAATAGTAAAACTCTAGATAAAACTGTCACTGAAAGGGACTTAGGGATATTGGTGGACAGTAAATTAACCAGTGCCAGACAGCTGCTGCCAAAGCAAATACAATTAGGGGTTTCTTATAACGAGACATAGATGCACATGAAAAGAACATTGTTTTGCCTCTATACAAATCACTACAGACCACACATGGAATATTGTGTACAATTTTAGGCACCTGTGTATAGACTGAGTTGGAGTTTCACCAGGGTACTGAGACCAAGGTAATTAAAGGGGTTGTCCCACTGTTAAATAGTATATTCATTGTATAAATCATAAAAAATTAACTAGTGTAAACTCTTGTAGCCCACACAGTAATAGTGATAATCTCAGCGCCTCCAAACAGTAATAGTACCCCATTGCCTTCACAGTGATAATGTCCACATTAGTGCCACCTACACAGTAATAATGTTCCTGTTGTGCTCCCACATGTTAATATGGCCCACCATTGTGCCCCATACAATGTAATAATGTCCTCTTTGTGCCTCCTTTGGCATTATTACCCAATAATAATAATGCCCACCTCTCTGCACACCGTGTTTTAAATTGACTGAATGGGACAGTGTTGTTGGTACAATATTTCAGCATTTGAGGCCCCACTTTTTATTTTGCCCAGGGCCACACTTTGTCTAAAACCAACCCTGGAGCTATCTAATGATCTTTTTTTGTACCTAGACTTGTAACCATGGCAAAGGGCATCCACTGCATCTAAAGGAGAGACAGTTTCACCATCCTCATAGTCAGTTAGGAATTCTCCCCCTAATATAAGGGAATTGGCAACTGCCTCATAAAGGGTCTTTGCTTTCCTCAGGCACAACACTGTAGAATTTTAGGCTGAATTTGATGGACCTGTGTCCTCTTTTAACCTTATCAACTGTGTAACTAAAAATTCACTCACCTTGCCAGTGTTTTTTTTCCTGCCCTCTTTTCAGGTGCCCACAGTGCCCCCTAATAGAGCAAGCCATTGTGTTCCCATAACACTGATAGTCATTTGGATTGTAAGCTCTTATAGGCAGGGATTTCTCTCCTTTTGTATTGTTTTATGTTCATTTATTTAGGTTGTTTTTTTTTCGTTTTATTTGTTAGTTACTTCCCCAATTATAAGTAATGTCGCAGAATATGTTGACTCTTTATAAATAAAGATTATTATTATATTTGTATTATTATGAGCCAACTGTCTCCCCAACAATCCTACCATACTACCCTAGTGACAGATACAGTTTCCCATGACGGTGATAGCCACAGTAAAAAGACTCTGTGACAGCATCCATTTAGGCAAATTATTAGTGTTAATTAAAACATCCCAAAGTACAGGATGTTTTTGCCTAAATGGATGCTGTCACCAAGTCTTTTTACTATATAAGAAGGTCTGAAACTGGATTTTTGGACACAGAACTTTGCATCCAGCTCTTTTCGGTGTGAAGTTCCTTTTGTTGAGTTCTGTGGCATTTTTGCACTAAGTGATAGCTACAGTGTCCCAATAAGTGCCAGACACAGTACCAGTATCCTGGTAAGTACCAGCTAAACTGCCCACCAAAAGAAATGGCCACCACATTACATACACGAGTGCCAGCCAGTATGCCCATAACAAAGTTTCACCCACAAGTGCCAGCCAGTGTCCCCAATAAAGTAAACTTACCACTTTTATGCCACCATGTTGGTCTCTTCTCAGATGTGCAGTGACTTGAAGCTCATAAAGCTTTGGGTACATTGAGCCAGTCACAGACATCTTTACTTCGCTCAAATTAGTGCAAAAAGATTGGTGTAAGGGCATTACTGTACTACCCAAATAGGCCTGGAGAGTTAAAGGACTTGTTCTCTTTTTACAATCCCTTTTTTATTTTTAGGAGAGCTCCCTTAGGCCCCATGCACACGACCGTAAAAAAAATCTCCGTAATTGTGGACCGTAATACGGTATGCAATTACGGACCCATTCAGTTCTTTTGGCCGCGGACACCTTTCCGTAAGGCTGCGGATAGGTGTCCGTGCCGTATAACTGTACCGCAAAAACAGAACATGTTCTATCTTTTACGTTTTACAGGCCGCGCTCCCATACTTTGACGGGCCGTCGGCGGCCGTCCGTGCCCGCGGGCCGTGATTACGGGCACGGCCGTGTGCATGAGGCCTTAAAATGAGGGTCTCTTGCTGCTGGAACACCCAGCGTTCAGCTGTAGTCTGCAGAACCTGGCAGCGCCACTGCATGGAGAATTAAAAATTATATTCTATCCATTGAAATCTGTGGACTGAACATGAAGTGCACTCATGTAGGCACTCTCTGCTCTGTAACGAATAGGGGACCCCATATATTAACTCAGAATACCATAAAAGTTTTTAAACTAAACCTGGGAAATTGCAGTAACATTTCTGTTTTTGCTAAGTTATAAATTACCATATCTCACTAATAAACAACTGTCTATATGATTTTTCATTGGAAATTCCCTGTTTCTAAAGATAGAGTATGACATGTATAGGTAGAATAGAAGAGATTTGTAAGAAGGGTCACCACAATTGTCTCGTCGTGCATGTAGTCCTTCACATTTGGAGAGCACAGAGGAGGGCTTGCAGACTTTCAAGGGTAATCAATGTGGATAAAAAAAGGAGTAGCATCGATGGTATGATTAAGAACAACCTCATTCGAAATGCGCTACAGTCAGACAACCTACCTGCGCTCTGTTTACTTCCTCTTTTTTAATGAGTTGCCAGTAAAAGTTATATTTTTACAAGGATGTGCTGGAGAAAACTCCTTTTTTAATTATTTTACCCATATGGACATATATAAGCATCTGTAACAAAGCCAGAAAATAGCGACAAATAATAATTAAAGAGGCTCTGTCACACATTATAAGTGCCCTATCTGGTACATAATGTGATCGGCGCTGCAATGTAGATTACAGCAGTGTTATGACCTATATTAGCTTTATGCTAATGACTTTATTAATGGACAACTGGGCGTGTTTTACATTTTGACCAAGTGGGCGTTGTGGAGAGAAGTGTATGATGCTGACCAATCAGTGACCAATCAGCATCATACACTTCTCTCCATTCATTTACACAGCACATAGTGTTCTAGCTAGATCACTATGTGCAGTCACTTACTCACATATTAACGTTACTTAAAGGGAATGTGTTGCCAGCAAAACATGTTTATTTTTTTTTTAGTTAAACAGTTAGTGTATAGGTGATTAAACATTGTTCTAATTTTTTATTTTTTTTTCACGAGTCAGGAAATATTATAAATTGGATTCAATTTATAATATTTCCCAGCACTGGTCACTAGATGGAGCCATTCCCAAAATTGCAGCATTGCATGTGGTAAAGCAACCACATTGCTTTATGCTGCAAAATTGGGTAAAAATCCCTCGCTCTAGTGAGCTCTCAGAATCCCCCCCCCACCTTTATCCTAGCTAGTGCCGAGAGAAACGAGGGCTTTGAACGGTCTAACCTCCTACACTGTGTGTCGCCATTTTTTGAGCTAACACACAGTGTAGAAGGTTAACATACAGTAGTAAACACACTGAAACACGAACATACATAGAAATAACTTACCTGCTCCAGTCGCCGCCGCTCCCTCCGGTCCATCCGCTCCGTCTGCTGCCGCTGCTCCATGTGCACAAGTCCGGAAGCCGCGACCGGAAGTAGTAATCTTACTGTCCGGCCGCGACTTCCGGTCCACAGTAAAATGGCACCGGATGGCGCGCATTTCAAATTGAACTGTGTGGGAGCGGCGCACACGAAAGTTGATGGAACGGGCCCCGTTCGCAGTCCCTATGGGACTGGAGCTGCCGTATTCCATGTCTGTATGTGTCGTTAATCGACACATACAGAAATGGAAAAAAAAATGGCAGCCCCCATAGGGAAGAAAAAGTGTAAAAATAAAAAAAAGTAACACACAAACACACAAATTAATCCAAACGTTTTTAATAAAGCACTAACATCTTTAACATATTAAAAAAAAAATTGTGGTGACACTGTTCCTTTAAGTGTCCTGACAGTGAATAGAGATCACTACCAGCCCGGACTGGTCAAAAAGTAAAACACGCCCAGTTGGCCATTAATAAAGTCATTAGCATAAAGTTAATATAGGCCATAACTCCGTCAAAAATTATCGTTTTTCTAAATAAAAAACACTGCTGTAATCTACATTACAGCGCCGATCTCATTATGTAGAAGATAGGGCACTTATAATGTGGTGACAGAGCCTGTTTAACAGTATAAGAAAAACTCTTCCATTCTAGCACCGTGATCCATACTTGCACCTTGAATTATTTTTACATTACAATCAAAAAGCTCATCTACCCTGGAGAACTGGTGTGTTCCATTTAGAGACAGTTCTTGACTTTAACATCTGCTTATTGACAGAATAATCAATCTTACGGCTCTTGATGTCTGTGTGTTCAGTCAGTTTACATGACCACACCAATGAATGATTAATGAACTTGATACAGAAAAAGTATACAGCAGATTGGCAGTACGCTTACAATGGCTGCATTCAGCAATTTTATACAATTTAACCCCAGCTGAGCTGGCAACTTTTGGTGACACCATGACACCCAGAACTTTAACCGCAACCTCAAGATATCTAGAGCTATTTATTTTTATCAACGTGAAAGAGTTCCTCACGCTGTATCCCCCTGGTTACTGTGAATGAACTCACATACCCCAGTATAATGGGTAATAGGGGTCCTTTCCAATTCACGCAAAAACGGAACAATGCTCATGATCTATTGAACATCCCTATGCTCCCCCCAGTACTCCCAACCCTTCTTTCCCCTCTTCCTCTGATTTTGTTATGGACTGCACATTATAATAATTTATAAGGAAGGCATTAACTTTGTGCATGTCACGATTTAGGGGTATGTGGACACACTAAACCACTCCGCCATAGCGGAGTGGCAGCTGGCCAAATAACAGTCTATATAAAGTCTATGCAAAGTCCTTAGCAAAAGGGAAGGAGTAGGATCCAGCGCTAAGTCAAGTTTAAAATGGATTTTCTGTTCCAAGTTTAATGGCATGGATGTTAAAAGGAAGTCCAGTTGTAGATAGTCCTGGGTTGGTAAGAAGTGAAGGTATTGTCCTCGGGGCCTACGCGTTTCGGACGACTGCCGCGTCCTTAAACTTGGCTGTGGTGGTTTTGAATAGCGCGCGCTGTCAGATTTTGTACTGAGTCAGTAGGGTCAGCTGATTACTTTCTGCGTGTCATAGTTTGAAGCGTGTTGGAACGCAAGCCGGAAGTGGATGTCCGGTCCTGTGTTGTGATCAATAGAGCTTACGAGTAAGTATTGATCTTGTTAAAAGGCTATTCTTTACCTAAATTAAGTATTTTTATAGGTGCATTGGTGCATATTTAAAACCTATAAGTATTAGATTAAATTGATGTATTTGAATATGTTTTGACGTTTCAGTTTATTCTTTAGGGGTATCAGACAACGACGATGGCCGTCCCGGCCAATCACCCGAGCCTAGTGTGTCTCCCAAGAAACATCATGAACGTTCGGTTAAAGGTAAGTACAGAAATAATATACGTTGATAATACATTAAATTTTGATTTTATATCCTGTATTTGTGAAAACTGTAAATATTTCGAAAAGAACTCTTATTGAACTATCACAGTATGAAAGAAATATTGGGACTAGAATTGTGACGGCTGCGGATATTTTAGAGTAAATATGCCAGATGACTATCGCGGTGTTTTTGTAGGGCAGCGCACTATAATGGAGAACGAGGATCTTGTGGGGAAAGTGCGGATAGGACACAACTGAAACTATATGGGGGTTCGGAAACATATATTGAGACGAACGAGACTGGGTGGTGTGTGAATTAAAATGTGTGCATGGCAAACAGCAAATATTATGCATGCAACACTGGATACATTTGTATACCTTGGATGATTTTGTGTTATGTGGTTGGTCATTTTGAATTGATATGTATATCATGCATAAATCCTGCGCTTTACTCGTGTATGGCTGGTATTGCTAATGTGACATTAATATAGATACATTAATTCCTTTCTTAGGTTTAAGCCTTTTGGAAATCTTGTGTTTAATCTATAGATCCAATAGGCTTCACGGAGATGGGTTTTGTGTTTTATGTCACCTCCCCTTTTGCATGGTTGGATCTTTTCGATAGCATAACACCTAAACGATTTGGTTGATCTGTTATGTTGAGAGATGAAATGTTTAGATGCATTTGATGTGTTCAGAATATTTTCGTTTCTCACGTAGCTAAGATGTTCCAGGATTCTTATTTTAAATTTCCGGTTGGTGCAGCCTACGTATTTTAATTTACATTCTATGCACTCAATAATGTAAATGACTGATTCAGAATTGCAGTTAATATAGTTTTGTATATTAAACTTGTCAGTGTATGTGGAATCACTGAAAGTTTTGGTTATCTGGACGTATGAGCAAGCTTTACAGGGATGATGGCCACACTTGTAGAAACCTATGGTTTCTAACCATGTTGTATTTATTTTCTCATTAGCAGTAAATAAAGATGGAGACAGAACATTGCCCAGAGAGGAGGCTTTCCTTGCCACTATTTTGCAACCCCCAGCCAGCACCGTGCGCAAAGTGTCGTCCTCCATGAGGATAGGTAAGTAGTTGGTTATTAATTTTTTGATTTGCGTAAACTGGTTGCTTTGTTGTAAAATTAACGTGGGTTGGTTGTCGGTAAATTGGGTGTTCTGTGGTATGCCTCCTCTTTTGTTATGGTGACTCAAGAGTTGGGCTCTGGATTTTTTGGTCATGATGTTGCTGGCTCGGTTAAGTGACCATTGGGGATAGCCTCTCTCATGGAGTCTTGTTTTAATTAATTCTTGTTCTATCTCATATTGACTCTGGGAAGTGCAGTTCCTTTTGGCACGGTGCATTTCACCCACTGGTATGGCTTTGATGGTATGCCTGGTATGGTTGCTATTTGCATGTAATATATTGTTTGTAGATGTAGGTTTACGATACATTTTGGTTGAAATAGTTTGACCATTCACACCTATTAACTCCAGATCAAGGAAAATAATGTTGGTGGCATCGGAATGATGAGTAAATTTAAGATTACAATCATTGTTGTTAAGAGTTTCCACGAACTTAGGGATCATATCAATGTCTCCTTTCCAAATAATCAATATGTCATCGATATATCTACCGTACCATTCAACATGGTGGCTATATGTGTTTTCGGTAGAGAAAATGTGATATTGTTCCCACCATGCCATAACCAAGTTTGCTACTGAGGGGGAGAATTTTGCCCCCATAGACACACCTCTGAGTTGCAAATAATATTTTGTGTCGAATTGAAAGTAATTATTGGTTAAAAGAAACATGAGTACGTCCAGTATGTATAATTGGAATTTTTTGTCATATGTACTGTGTTTAGTCAAATGATAATTGAGAGCGGCATAAGCTATGTGGTGTGGAATTGATGTATATAGAGCAGAAAATCCATTTTAAACTTGACTTAGCGCTGGATCCTACTCCTTCCCTTTTGCTTATCCACCGTGTGTCGACACGAGGATCCGAGTGCCATCCACAACACACTGGAGTGTGTTAGGTGAGCTGGAGGTCTCCTCCCCAGTTTCTATTGTATTGCAATTTCGTCTTACCATACCTCTCGAGCTCCCTTCATACTAGTGTCTCCAGGAGGAACACTAGCAAGTCCATATATATGTTCAACATGCAAGTCCTGTCATAAGCAAGTTTGTAATAAGTGAGGCTAAGACATCATTAACTACTCTGATACAAGTGGCCACAACTGATCAACAAACTAATACCGTCTATTATTAGTACATATACATTGTTTCTAATGAGCTGGTTGATGCAATTGACCTATATTTGATTTTAACCCACTTGCACTTTGCACGTTGCACATTTTCCTTGGTCAGCACTATTCCAAGTGCCATTGTATATCCAAACTATGACGCATGATATTCAATCCACTCGTATAGAACTGGCCGAAAAAGTATTTGGCAACCATGACGACCACACAGAAAACAACCAAGACATGGAGGATTTATTTCATAAACTTGAAAAATACTTAGCTCAACAAGCAAAAATCTGGTGGGATCTCACCACACTCAAAAATTATATTACAAAGAATATGATCCCTAGAGGGTTACGACTCCGAAAAATGCCTAGCTTTGTCTATACAGAGGATTTTCTCAAAGAATGGAATGAGACTTTATCTATTTGTTCTATTAGTCTAATGAAATTGATTACGAAACAGGAAGAACTCAAATTAAAAGAATTAGACACCAACATCTTGGACATAAAGAAATCATTAGAAAGTTTCTCCAACTCACCTTCATTCACTCTTCTCCAAACTAGGATGTCATCTGCTACCGACAAGCTGGATCATGCTATTGCAGATATAAAGAAAAATAAATTTCAAAGGGACATCAAGGACTACACAAACAACGAAGTTTATAATTGGAGCTCAAAAACAAGAAACTACAATAGACCAAGACCTATTCTCAAAAGAAGAAACCAGCCCTACAAACAATACAGGGACTTACCTAACAGAGTAAGTTTCAGCTCCACTGAACCAGACTCTGCTGATGGCATATCAGAAGACGAGAATATTCGAACACATCTCCATACTAGTTACAGACCAGAAAACATCTTATTTCAGTCAAAAAACGGGGAAGGAGGGGCGGTAGAAAGCACAAGTCGAACAAATCTAGAACAAAACCGCCGCCTCCGTTCAAGGAAATTTCAGCAGCATTAACTACTAATGTCACCAATCTTTCATCTACACCCCTCACTACAGAACAAAATGAAGTTTTGTCCCTAGGCCTCAATTTTGCCCCCAAAAAGAATTTCAATCTGTTTAACACAATACTTGATATCAACAAGTTCATCCGAAACTTGACTGTTAAAAAGCATTTTTTTCGCAAAGAAGAAACAACACTAGGAGTTACTGAGACAGTGACACCAGCTTTAACTGCAGCTGAAGAAAACACCAACACAATGTCACCAGAGACAGTTTCCCAGCTGTCCAAATTTTCATTTGAAGAGCTCACAACCTTAGTAAGCCTTGATCATTTGCGAAGTGAAACTCCAAACCAAACAGTGACCACAGCTTCTAATTTCAAAACATCAAATTCTAAATTGTATCCAATAAGTTCACGTACTGAGTCAATGGACCGATTCCAAATGGTTATGGAAAAAGAACTCCATCAGCTTGCTGACAGCCTTAAAGGCCAATGTCCAACAAAAAATATGTCAAAAAAACTTACTGAAGCAACAAAATCGTTACAAGAAAATAAACAACTAATCATAAAAATGTCGGACAAAGGGGGCAATGTC